>NW_026262735.1:596805-637943 GCF_021869535.1 Mytilus californianus
CTTAAACATAACGGTTTCTTGTTTCGGACGTGTATTAAATTGGGCTACCATTGTTGGATACAGACGTCGGTTTGTGGGTCAAGGGAATGAAACTGCACGACTCCCCCTTTCTACCATTTGTTTATTACAATGATACAATCAAAGACACTTAGTTTCAATTTATTCTTGCAATTGAAACCCTCTCCACTAATCATGATGATATTCAGAGTTCAGGCAGTAATACAAGATTAAGCACTTAAATTTTAACACGAATCAAAGCTGCGTTTCTTTCTTTTCCAAGGTGTTGAAATTTGAAGTAAATATAGAAATCAGGTCATGTACACAATGAGTATATGAATGTGGACGATTTTTTTTTCTTCAAATGAACAATAAGCTGACCACAAAATAACTTGAATGTTATCGTGATATGTGTTTATTTCATAATAATAGCATGATGTTTAATTAATTCAACAGTTAATCACAGTTTTGATATTTTTATAACTGTATGTACTTAAATTGTCTTATTCTATATTATTGAGAGAAGTATACAGGAAATCTTCATTTGGCTTGAAATGCTTCATGAGTAGAAACAGAGCAGATGTCGAATCGAAAGCTCTAAAAACAAATTAAATTGTAATACAATTTATTCCTTCTCAACCAAAATGTCTTCCAAGAAGTCCAACATATTGGTCAGAATCTGTCCCATATAGCCCAACACAGCAACTTGGAATAACTTTTGTCTGCTCCAAGATATTCATGGACACACAGAGTATATTGGCGGTATGCAGTATGTCTGTGACATCTATTGTAGTATCCATTGCAACCTCCAGAACCACAGGGTCCAAAACAACAGTGTGAAAATCCTGAAATTGAAAAAATGAAATAAATGAATACCTGGAAATTGTAAAAATACCATGATTTTTTTCCCAATACAGCTGTGATGCGGAGGGTTGTAACTGTTGTATCTACATTTTAGGTTTTAAAGAGGAGTTTAAATACACGAAATACTGAAGTATAGTACATAGTTATTACAAAATCGACCAAAGAAATATTGACCAGAAACGTCGTCCGCCATCTTTGGATATACGTAACGGCAGTTACGGAGATCACATTTACCCCAGTGCGTATGTAATGCTTCTTGCCAGTTTTTTGGATTTCGTTGAATTACGAAAATTCTGAGTGTTTCAGTAATTCAATGGATGAAACACATCACTTTGTCCTTTTCACTTTTCTGTAATAGTATGCACCGCTTTTCTATGTCATTGGCATAGTTTTCAAGATTTTCATCTTCGCGCATTCTACGGTCATAAAGCTGCGTCTCCAAAAGCCACTTTGGATGGATTCTGAAAGTGGTCCTTGAGGGATTTGAATAGGAATTCTGGATTTTCGACATAGCTACCAATCGCGTTTTTTAATCCATTCAAGTGCGGATCCAGCAAGACGTAACTTTATGGCGTTGGATATCTTTGAAGGGTCTTTCCAATTGTTAAAATCCACCCAGGCACGGAAACGTTCTAACCACGAAATTGGATTGTCCGTTGGGAGTCCATTAAAGAGTATTGGGACAGAATGTCATGGAACTTCCACTATTTTGCATTTTATTGCCTAGGGATCGCAGTAACGATTGAATGTCGGTAAACTGTTGATTTAATTGAACTGTTGCATCATCCTCTACAGTAATGGAAACGTCCGCATTTTCGGCCATAATCCCTCTGGCATTTCTTAAATAGTACTTATAATTCATTCACTGCGTTTGGTTGAACGAAGTCGGGTTCCTCCACCAGATATTGCGTGGAACCTTTTGGTTATAACTTGTGGAAATAAGAGACTACATTTTATTGATGTTAACTATTCAAGTTAAATATCATAACTGAACTACATGACAACACATTCAAGAATACAACTGTGGTAAAAGGCTGACATACTCCTATTGCACATGGTCAAAATACACAAGATACCGGATACATAAGTACTTGCGGTTAAACCGCTGGCAAGCTTTAATTATACTTCCAAAATGTCTGAATTAGTAAATAAAATTCTTTATCTTTAATCTATCAACATGTGATATATTTTTTTTACATGAAATAAATGATCGTAACAAAAGGTTCGACCCACTGGGCCTTGAGTCTCCATGACTGAAGAGATCTAGACAAGTAAGTTATTATAATTCAATAAGGTCTCTCAAAATATCAACACATGTAAATTGCAATAACACTATGAAGTATCAAAGTCAACACTATACCCGTACAAAGAGCACTCAAATAAGTCTTTCAAAATATTGCATTGTAAATTAATGTAAAAGTTCTTATAAAAACAAACGGAATTATACCGTAAACTATTAAACTGTATCGTAATCTCTATAAATATTAAATTTGAAACCGCGAAATATAAAAACTCTCTAAATCAATTATTACCAAAAACACGCTGTGGAATAAGACTATTTATTTTTAGATAAAACAGGACAAGATAAAGAAACGAAGAATCACCCTGAGAAATAAAGCATATCGGTTTTACACAAACCAAGTTGCAGTGTCTTATTCAGACATCGGGATATAATACACCCGTAAGCCCTGAATGATATAAACAAACAACGGCGGTTTTATTGAAACCAATATGTTGATTATGTCTTTAACAGACATTGGCTTTATACGATCAAGCGGCCAAATTAATAAAATATCTACTTTATATACTTATAACAGGTAAATAAAAAACAACTTAAACCAACCGCGTACTTCTATTCTTACTTGTATGTAAAAGTGCACTCGATAATACTTTAATCTAATCAACTATTGATTACTACAAAGAAGAAAAGAACAACTTTTAATTATTTACATTATGTTAAACATCGAAACTCCTTACTGATTAACCAATAAAAATCAACTTTATTTTTTAATTAACCCGGATACGAACATGTAAGCAAAATAATAATCATGAAAATAAAATAGAAATAGAAATCAGCCATCCTACACACGATTTTGAATTTATAAAAAACGATTCCGCGACATTTCCCCAACTTAAAAACAAATTTCCAAAACTTATAATCAAATGTTTACATTCGAATATATAAAGAAAATTAAAGTCACATTTTAAAGTTTGAGTTGGTTAACACCAACATGCGGGTTTTTCTATCGACATCGTAGAATGTTGCCACAAGATCCCGTGACGCAAGTTTGTCTGGAGTTTCCAGTTCATTTAAGTGGGATGCTTCTTCACAATCTCCTCTCGTTGTCGTTGTGCCACGTAGTACACATCTTCTATTTCTTCGATGGTATCATCCTAGAAGTCGGCAGGAGTTACACCAGTTATACATAGCCATTAATGGTCCAGTTAATTTGGTTGAGAGGCATCCTATAGCTAACCCGAAGCGATCTTTTTGTTCTTCAAAAGTTTGTATCCAATCTTGTTGTTCTGCAGTTAATTTGGTAGTAAATAGTAGTGACAAATTTGAAGGAGACGAACAGACATTATCTGGATATTTTGCTTGTTAGACACATGTGGATGGCATACTTGGTGTTGGTAAAACATCATCAGTTTGGTCACCAATCCCATGATCCACTTATGAGTCCTCTTACTCATCTGTTTCTATATATGACGATTCGGACATGTATCCCGTACGTATTCGTTTCTAGTTTTCCCTGAATGTAGACGAGAGAATGTAGGACAACAAATTATAGGTCAATAAATTATAGGTCAATAATTTAGTTACTTTTTGTACGTCACACAGGATATGGAAAATACATTTGTCGTTTCTAGTACGAAGGGGTGTAGTGCTACAGTTTCTGCATATCGTACAAGAAACATGGGTCATTCTTAAACTTGCTGTTTCACGAATGAATTCAACAAAAACACTAAATGGAGGAAAAGCAACACTGTGCTACCTTTTGTGCCATTTGTTATGAAACAATAAGCGTCGTATTACCATGCAAGATGTAAATGCAAACCGGATTTCTACAGACAATTACAGCGATCAGATACCAATATACGAACACATATTTTGTATGTAAATATAGGAAGATGTGGTTTGAGTGCCAATGAGACAACTCTCCATCCAAATAACAATTTATAAAAGTAAACCATTATAGGTCAAGGTACGGCCTTCAACACGGAGCCTTGGCTCACACCGAACAGCAAGCTATAAAGGGCCCCAAAAATTAGTAATGTAAAACCATTCAAACAGAAAAACCAGCGGTCTAATCTATATAAAACGAGAAACACGTATGAACAATTTTGTATGGTTTGTATTTAGATAGAAAACACAAAGCATACCTGTACTATTAGTCCTTTAGTAGATATCATGCTACCAACTGGAACTGTAAGTGCCTCTCTTATCGTCATGAATGTAGCTGTTGGCGTGTATATCAACTATCTGGCCTGCCTTTCCTTTTCTCTGTCTACTGACACCTCACTTGTGTTTGAAAGTTTTGATTTATTGTTGATCATTACACTACCATTTCTGACACTGTAATTCCTGATAAGTATTGACTTTCCTTCAGCCATTCTTTCAGCCAAAGATAAGTCATACGGAACAGCCTTCTTTATACCGGATGTGTCAGCCATTGACATGGTCATGTATTGATTTCGAGCTTTGGATGTTATCAGCTGACTTGTGGCCACTATCTTGACTTTAATTGGCGACGTGAACGGTGCAGACCTCTCTGTCAACTTTTCCAATGTGTTCGTCTGAAAAGAAAAGGACTCCTTATTGCTTGGTATACAATATATGTAGTGCATTATTTAAAATTATGTTCAATTGCTGTACTACTGATATTTTATTGTTAAAACATGTGCGGTGCTCACTTTAACATGTATCAGTAAACATATTTACACTTTTGGTATGCCAGTTAAATCCCGTTTACAAATGACCTTTTGACGTATTTTACAATATTTTATATTCATTCTGACGTCGTGATGCAACATTTTACAGAAACTTGAAGTAGACTACCAAGTGTCTTACAGACCACTCTATGGAACAAAATGCTGTCGGGCAGTATATAATCCAAGCAAAATTGATAATATTAATATAACATCATATGCAACTATTCAAGTCATAATTATGTTCGATAACTCTGCATGTAACTGGTTTAATTAGGATTATGTAAAATTTACTGGTTACCTATGTGATGAATGAGTTTTAAAATGTAGTTATTTCACCTCGGTTAACATCCATTCGAGGTCTTGTTTTATAAATACAAAATAATATCGTACGATATTTCAAATATGAATGAATTTAGTAATTAGAACATATTTCCACAATTTCTCCATCTGTTTTATTTAAATCGCAGTCTTCAATCATTGTTTTGTTGGTTATTAAATGATTTAATATATCTTCATTTTCCTCACAGAGGCTACACCACATGCCCCTTTCTTTCTCAAATTAAAGCCACTGCCGGCCAATTTTCATCCTATAAAAAATAAAAAATAAAAATATGGGGTCACCGATGGTTTATCTCACAATCTGCCTTTGAAAGAAGCATATATTTTTGTTGAGGTACTTTTTTTCTGTTGAACTAAAAAAAGAACTAAAGTACAGAAATCGCCTTAATTTTACAATATCTCCATTAAATGATTTAATATATCTTCATTTCTCAAAATAAAGCCACTGCCGGCCAATTTTCATCCTATACTTAATAAAAAAAATAAAAATAAAAATATGGGGTCACCGTTCGTTTATCTCACAATCTGCCTTTGAAAGAAGCATATATTTTTGTTGAGGTACTTTTTTTCTGTTGAACTAAAAAAAGAACTACTTTGAAAGAAGCATATATTTTTGTTGAGGTACTTTTTTTCTGTTGAACTAATAAAAGAACTAAAGTACAGAAATCGCCTTAATTTTACAATATCTCAATTAAATGATTTAATATATCTTCATTTTCATCACAGAGGCTACACCACATGCCCCTTTCTTTCTCAAATTAAAGCCACTGCTGGCCAATTTTCATCCTATACTTAATAAAAAAATTAAAATAAAAATATGGGGTCACCGTTCGTTTATCTCACAATCTGCCTTTGAAAGAAGCATATATTTTTGTTGAGGTACTTTTTTTCTGTTGAACTAAAAAAAGAACTTAAGTACAGAAATCGCCTAAATTTTACAATAGTTTAGTTTAAGAACACCTTATTCGTAAAAATGCAATAAGAAATAAAGGTCACCGATGAGTTAAAAATATATTTCAATTTTCATGCAAAAAATGGCATTTTTCACCAAATGGAAATAACTTGGAGCTTTTTCAATGATATAAACATTTTAAAAGTGATCTGGGGCAAAAACGAATTGATTTTTTAACCCGGATTTGTTTTTTTTCTCAATCGATTTATGAATTTCGAACAGCGGTATACTACTGTTGCATTTATTTTTGTTGATTTTTGTACCAAATCTTAAAGTAACAACTCCCCCCAAGGGTGACTGGGGAATAGAAGTATGGTCACCATTGGTCTTCCTCCGACCGGCAGTAAAACCCGTGCTAAAGTGGGGCGTCCGTTTGGCTGTGCGGGATGTACAAATTTGCAGCCACGTCCGGTCAGAATGGGGACGTTAAATCCGATGCCTCGTGTAAAGAGAGTGCCACGCTCTTTGCACGTTAAGAACCCTTGCAACAACTCTTTGAGGGGTCCGTAGGTGACCTGTTGCAAGGCTAAATTTCTGTCCCTATCCAATATACCCTCATTTCCCGTGGCAGTCTAAATTTCTCCGACCTTAATCCCTTAATCTATTACAGAACCTACCTATTGTATTTATTGTAAACTTGTTCTCGTCCTGAATATGCATGAAATATTTGCCACTGGACGTTAAGCAACTAACAATCAATCAATCAATTAAAGTAACAACTAATAGTGTAAAAAACAAAATTTGTATTGGAAAAAAAAATGTTTGAATTTTTTCTGAATTTTTTGTACCCTCGAGCCTCCTTAAGACGTTTTTTTACATTTTATCATTTAGATGGTGGATGTGCATTGATAGATAATTAAGTCTAAGATGCGTGTTTTTTTTTATTAGTCCCCCTGTCGTTATTAGATTTGAACTAGCTGTCGGTAACTCTGATCTGTAGTAAATGTCTTTTTGTTGATTGGATGTACAATCATTCTTGTCTTTCATTTTTTGTAATGTCATTAGTCTACCTACCTTTTTGTGTTTCTAAGATACTTATGATGTGGCTCTGTACTTTTAAATCTCGTCATTATGTTATTGTGCTATTGTAAATTTTTTTTATTCTTGTTTTTCATTTTTGCTAATGGGCTTTCTCTATATAAAATTGAGAATTGAAATGGGGAATGTGTCAAAGAGACAACAACCCGACCATAGAACAGACAACAGCAGAAGGTCACCAACAGGTCTTCAATGCAGCGAGAAATTCCCGCACCCGGAGGCGTCCTTCAGCTGGCCCCTAAACAATTATATATACTAGTTCAGTGATAATGAACGCCATACTAAATATGTCTTCTTGTGCTTCTTTGTTAAAATATTTGATTGTATTATAGTGATAAAGACAACACAACGTTGACCCCCTTATTGGACATTTTTGTTTACCTATTATGTCCGTTTGTTTTGTTCACACATCGATGTCGATGTAATGGAATTTGATGCGACTGTCCTACAAGTTAGAGGTTTAGCTAGCTATTAAATCAGGTTTAATCCACCATTTTCTACTTTAGTAAATACATGTACCAAGGCTGGAATGTGACATTTGTTATCCATTCGTTTGATGTGTTTGAGATTTTGTTTTGCCATTTGAGTATTTTTGTTATTTTAATTTTTTTTATTGAATTATATTGCTTCAAACCTCTATCAGTCGTGTATGCTGGACGTCATGGACAAACTGTTTTTTTAAAGAAATATCTGAACTTAACATTAATCAAATGGAGGCAGATCTATACTATACTTTGACGTCTATCAAATGATATCAAAATGGAAATTTACCAGATAAGTAAATTTATTCTTCTGAATAATGGTCCGCACTTTTTTCTTATGTGAAGTTCCCCTTTAGCCCTTTAGCTTTTCTGCATAGCCATGAAATAGTTTTTCCTTTCAGGTGTTGTGCCTGTTTGCACATGATTAAGGCAGTATTGTTTGATTTTGTTGTTGTAACATAAGTAATTATATTTGAATCAATCGGGCCAAGGACCAATCCAGTATATTATTATAATCCTTCGTAAATTACTCTCAATGTATGCACATATTAAACGGAATTAATTACGAAGGATTATAATTAAACTGAAAAGAAAAATTGTGATTGATTTCTTTAACTCGGAAGATAAAAAAAACCTTGCTTGTTTAAAATAAACCATGAAAATGCTATAATGTGTAATTTATGAAAACCATTTAGTCTGGTCCATGTCTTTCTACCAGAATATCACAGTAGGCATTTATAACCTGAAAACGCTTGAAAAAAGAAACATCGATCAATAAATGAGTATATTTACATGGAAATACTATTAAAATGGTTGCAGCAGTAGGTATTTCTTCAATTCCCGTATTAATTCAAAATTATTTTTATGCTGTCCCTCTTTCACAAATCTACTTTAACAGAAAATATATCATGATATAAATAATAACAATGGTTCATATCTTAACTTAACATTTCTAAAGCATTCGTCTTTACACTTTTTTTTAGATCTTCACTTTTTTCCAAACGAAGTTAATACTTTCATTAGCAAATATTTACACTCGTGTTTACGTGATAAACTTAGCACTAAGGAGTGTTATGTTAAATAATATAAACACTTGCATGTAAATAATTTATCAGCGATGTTTCGTATATTATTTTGACATTATTAACACACTTGGCAAATTCATATATAACTAACCCCCAAGGGTGACTGGGGAACAGAAGTATGGTCACTATTGGTCTTCCTCCGACCGGCAGTAAAACTCTTGCTAAAGTGGGGCGTCCGTTTGGCTGTGCGGGATGTACAAATTTGCAGCCACGTCCGGTCAGAATGGGGACATTAAATCCGATGCCTCGTGTAAAGAGAGTCCCACGCTCTTTGCACGTTAAGAACAATGCAACAACTCTTTGAGGGGTCCGTAGGTGACCTGTTGCAAGGCTAAATTTCTGTCCCTATCCAATATTCCCTCATTTCCCGTGGCAGTCTAAATTTCGTCGACCATAACCCCGGACGCCCATATTACAGAACCTACCTATTGTATTTATTGTTAATTTATTCTCGTCCTGAATATGCATGAAATATTTGCCACTGGACGTTAAGCAACCAACCAACAATCAATCAATCATATATCACTATATTCCTTTCATTAATGAATGAAATAGAAACAAAAAAATATATGTTAATTATTTTCTTTTATCTCTTAGCTAATATCCTTATAAGATAATTATGGACCGCTTTTTAACACAACCCTTTATGTACCACTTTTTTATTTTACCATTATTTGCTTGTTCAACACGGACCATTATGCAAATTAATGCTTATCCTGGCAGCCAGTTCAAATGATAGAGGAGGCATGCAGATCTAAGAGAAAACTCCAATCTTGCGCAAGTAACTGGCAAACCTAATCACAAAAAACTGTTTTAAGTTAACATACAAAGCTGTGATTAAAATTAGTTGTGGTGTAAGACTAACGACCATAACCACTTCACCACCACAGCCAAAAAAGTATCAATATCACACTACTTTAGTTTAGTGGTAAGTATTCTGTTCATGTCAACACACTAATTCAGTTCTTTTACGTATTTCATAAAATCAAGGAAAATGTGACCATATTGTCAATGTCAACCCAATTTTTTTTAATGACTGTGTTTTAAACCTGTCAGTACTATGGACAATAAACTAACAGCAGCTTCAATGTGTTAAAGTACAATTGATTCATGCTTCTCAATTAATAGTCTGTTAAAACATTTCAAAATTATACACACATATTTGGAATACTGCAAAATGTTGTTAGCAACTGTTGCACCAGAGGCCAAGAAGAAAAAAAGCCTCGACTTCATTCCCACACTAGGCTAATGGAAAAGCATTAAAAATGCAATTTCCATCTGATGCCGAAATTACAGTTATTTTTCCAATTGATTGTGGAATGAAATCCTCATATCTGGAGGGAAAAAAACAAATACTAAAATAAAATAAAAAAATGTTATGAAGGGTCGAGTGTTTAATGAAATGACATTTCGTATTTTGCATCTCCTGTTCCACATTGCTAAATACTGAACCTTCTTTCAAAGTGCACCTCCCATCCTTACAGTCTTGAATAACATGCACTGAATGCATATCTCTGGCTATTTTTATGACATCAGTCACAACTTCAGGATCATAACGATTTCGGCGCTTTGATTCAGAACATACATTTAATATATAATGATATAATGGCGCAAAGGAGTAAATTCGTTTTCTTCACTGTAAGAAATATACATCTCGATCAAGGTTGAATGACTTCTGGTTCTGTTATTACTTCAACATATTTCAATTTTATATATCTTGTGCCATAGGAAACAATTTGATGAAATACAGGTTTAAAAAAAAGAAAGACAATGCATGTTCAAGTTTTACAGGGTGCATTCTTGATATTTTTACAGGAGGTTGTAAATTGACTGAAAATTCATCATCTTTACTTGTCATATCTATACTTGGTTACTGGAACTTTGGTTAAAAGTTGTACTCTTGTTGATATTGATGCCATAATTGACAATAACTGTTCCTTTACAATATTGTTATCAGTCTCATAAGTGAGTCAAATATCTCATCGAAGTAGTTTTCTTAGAGCCTTGATTATTTTCTGCTTTTTGTTTACCTTTCAAGATACGAGCAAGCAATATGTTACTCTGACATGGTGCAATAGCATTTAATACAGCAGTTATTGCCTCATCTGCCATCATTTCACCATAAAATTGTGATGTTTGGCTAACAGAGTCAATGGGTGTTTTGAGATGGTACTTCAGTGGACTGATCTTCCCTTTAGTTACCAGAAGCTAACACCACACCAGCCACTCAGGTTTCTACATCCATACATCAGGCATCATTGTAACCAACATTACCACTCTCATCAAATTCCTCTTTTACAAGGGATACAATTCAGTCAACCTTTGAGCGCAGGGTAACCATGAACACGTGCAGCCCAGTGTAAGCAGAACATCCTGTTTAGTCGACATGTCTTGTGGTATATTTTAATAAATGAAAATATTATTGTTCTGTGACATTTATTTAGTAGAGTTATCTTCCTTTCCCCACATTTCATTTTTGGTTAATTTTCGGTATGTTTCACTCCCCTAGATTACATGAATCGATAAGACCCGAGTTTATAGAAAGGAAAATGGCATATGGCCCGCAAAGCAATTTTTGGGAATAATTCAATTATTGGAAATCTAGTGGTCCCCCACAGAGTAAGTTTTATTACCTGCCTGATATAATCATTTATTTGTATGTAGATAAGTTTTGTGTTATAGATTCTTATTATTAAGGTTGTGTGCCAATTCAAAAGCCACTTGGTTGTCTGCATTTTTTATATGCATTTTGTTGAAATAATTTGCTACTTTTTCGTACATTTGTGTATTGTTAGATATTTTTCATATCAGTCAAGATATTAGGATTAGGCACATATCATGTATATTTTTCGATACTGTGTAATTGGAACTTTTCGTACTAAAGAAATGGCTAATTGAACCGAGAAACTTCTTCTCGTAACTTTCGTGCATCCGTGCACATTTGGAGTATTTTGCGACTTTAAATAGAACATTTATTATTATCTAGGCCTAGGATATAGTAAAACTTAGTCTATGTCAACGGACAATCCGCTTAGGACATATTATTAGTGTGATTAATTTTGTAATTGTTGATGTTATCTTTTACTTTGGCCTTGTTGTGAACCGAACATGTTGCAACTACAAATTCTGCTCACCTGGACACAAAGGTGCATTTAGGAGCAAATTGATAAATTTGAGAAATATATTTTTCTTGTTTGTTTTGAACATTTAAAGCATAATAAGTGATTTATTCATTGTTTTGCATTACTTGTATTATGTTTAATTACAATACATGTTAAGAAATAACTTAGGAACAATTAGTTATGATTGTTTATTTTTTTGTAGCTTTTTACCTTCTCCTGGGAAGTTTGTAGTGAAATAAAGAATTACAAGAAAAATTTTGTTAGTCATTAGGCATTACAGTAAAAAGTCTGACGATTGGACCAGCATATTATGGACACGCCAGATGATGTAGAAACAAAACGGCTGAGAACACTTACAGTTAAGGCAATGGAAAACTATAAAGAAAAGGTTCAAGTTTATCATAATAAACTATTAGAAAAAAGACAAGCAGTTGAGGAATCATTAACCTATCTGGAGGAACAAACAGGAGATATACATGTTCTAGGACAGGTTAGAGAAACTCTTGTGGAAGTACTTAACAATTATTATAAACTTTGCCCCCCAAGGGTGACTGGGGAATAGAAGTAAGGTCACCATTGGTCTTCCTCCGACCGGCAGTAAAACCCGTGCTAAAGTGGGGCGTCCGTTTGGCTGTGCGGGATGTACAAATTTGCAGCCACGTCCGGTCAGAATGGGGACGTCAAATCCGATGCCTCGTGTAAAGAGAGTGCCACGCTCTTTGCACGTTAAGAAACCTTGCAACAACTCTTTGAGGGGTCCGTAGGTGACCTGTTGCAAGGCTAAATTTCTGTCCCTATCCAATATTCCCTCATTTCCCGTGGCAGTCTAAATTTCGTCGACCATAACCCCGGACGCCCATATTACAGAACCTACCTATTGTATTTATTGTTAATTTATTCTCGTCCTGAATATGCATGAAATATTTGCCACTGGACGTTAAGCAACCAACCAACAATCAATCAATCATATATCACTATATTCCTTTCATTAATGAATGAAATAGAAACAAAAAAATATATGTTAATTATTTTCTTTTATCTCTTAGCTAATATCCTTATAAGATAATTATGGACCGCTTTTTAACACAACCCTTTATGTACCACTTTTTTATTTTACCATTATTTGCTTGTTCAACACGGACCATTATGCAAATTAATGCTTATCCTGGCAGCCAGTTCAAATGATAGAGGAGGCATGCAGATCTAAGAGAAAACTCCAATCTTGCGCAAGTAACTGGCAAACCTAATCACAAAAAACTGTTTTAAGTTAACATACAAAGCTGTGATTAAAATTAGTTGTGGTGTAAGACTAACGACCATAACCACTTCACCACCACAGCCAAAAAAGTATCAATATCACACTACTTTAGTTTAGTGGTAAGTATTCTGTTCATGTCAACACACTAATTCAGTTCTTTTACGTATTTCATAAAATCAAGGAAAATGTGACCATATTGTCAATGTCAACCCAATTTTTTTTAATGACTGTGTTTTAAACCTGTCAGTACTATGGACAATAAACTAACAGCAGCTTCAATGTGTTAAAGTACAATTGATTCATGCTTCTCAATTAATAGTCTGTTAAAACATTTCAAAATTATACACACATATTTGGAATACTGCAAAATGTTGTTAGCAACTGTTGCACCAGAGGCCAAGAAGAAAAAAAGCCTCGACTTCATTCCCACACTAGGCTAATGGAAAAGCATTAAAAATGCAATTTCCATCTGATGCCGAAATTACAGTTATTTTTCCAATTGATTGTGGAATGAAATCCTCATATCTGGAGGGAAAAAAACAAATACTAAAATAAAATAAAAAAATGTTATGAAGGGTCGAGTGTTTAATGAAATGACATTTCGTATTTTGCATCTCCTGTTCCACTTTGCTAAATACTGAACCTTCTTTCAAAGTGCACCTCCCATCCTTACAGTCTTGAATAACATGCACTGAATGCATATCTCTGGCTATTTTTATGACATCAGTCACAACTTCAGGATCATAACGATTTCGGCGCTTTGATTCAGAACATACATTTAATATATAATGATATAATGGCGCAAAGGAGTAAATTCGTTTTCTTCACTGTAAGAAATATACATCTCGATCAAGGTTGAATGACTTCTGGTTCTGTTATTACTTCAACATATTTCAATTTTATATATCTTGTGCCATAGGAAACAATTTGATGAAATACAGGTTTAAAAAAAAGAAAGACAATGCATGTTCAAGTTTTACAGGGTGCATTCTTGATATTTTTACAGGAGGTTGTAAATTGACTGAAAATTCATCATCTTTACTTGTCATATCTATACTTGGTTACTGGAACTTTGGTTAAAAGTTGTACTCTTGTTGATATTGATGCCATAATTGACAATAACTGTTCCTTTACAATATTGTTATCAGTCTCATAAGTGAGTCAAATATCTCATCGAAGTAGTTTTCTTAGAGCCTTGATTATTTTCTGCTTTTTGTTTACCTTTCAAGATACGAGCAAGCAATATGTTACTCTGACATGGTGCAATAGCATTTAATACAGCAGTTATTGCCTCATCTGCCATCATTTCACCATAAAATTGTGATGTTTGGCTAACAGAGTCAATGGGTGTTTTGAGATGGTACTTCAGTGGACTGATCTTCCCTTTAGTTACCAGAAGCTAACACCACACCAGCCACTCAGGTTTCTACATCCATACATCAGGCATCATTGTAACCAACATTACCACTCTCATCAAATTCCTCTTTTACAAGGGATACAATTCATTCAACCTTTGAGCGCAGGGTAACCATGAACACGTGCAGCCCAGTGTAAGCAGAACATCCTGTTTAGTCGACATGTCTTGTGGTATATTTTAATAAATGAAAATATTATTGTTCTGTGACATTTATTTAGTAGAGTTATCTTCCTTTCCCCACATTTCATTTTTGGTTAATTTTCGGTATGTTTCACTCCCCTAGATTACATGAATCGATAAGACCCGAGTTTATAGAAAGGAAAATGGCATATGGCCCGCAAAGCAATTTTTGGGAATAATTCAATTATTGGAAATCTAGTGGTCCCCCACAGAGTAAGTTTTATTACCTGCCTGATATAATCATTTATTTGTATGTAGATAAGTTTTGTGTTATAGATTCTTATTATTAAGGTTGTGTGCCAATTCAAAAGCCACTTGGTTGTCTGCATTTTTTATATGCATTTTGTTGAAATAATTTGCTACTTTTTCGTACATTTGTGTATTGTTAGATATTTTTCATATCAGTCAAGATATTAGGATTAGGCACATATCATGTATATTTTTCGATACTGTGTAATTGGAACTTTTCGTACTAAAGAAATGGCTAATTGAACCGAGAAACTTCTTCTCGTAACTTTCGTGCATCCGTGCACATTTGGAGTATTTTGCGACTTTAAATAGAACATTTATTATTATCTAGGCCTAGGATATAGTAAAACTTAGTCTATGTCAACGGACAATCCGCTTAGGACATATTATTAGTGTGATTAATTTTGTAATTGTTGATGTTATCTTTTACTTTGGCCTTGTTGTGAACCGAACATGTTGCAACTACAAATTCTGCTCACCTGGACACAAAGGTGCATTTAGGAGCAAATTGATAAATTTGAGAAATATATTTTTCTTGTTTGTTTTGAACATTTAAAGCATAATAAGTGATTTATTCATTGTTTTGCATTACTTGTATTATGTTTAATTACAATACATGTTAAGAAATAACTTAGGAACAATTAGTTATGATTGTTTATTTTTTTGTAGCTTTTTACCTTCTCCTGGGAAGTTTGTAGTGAAATAAAGAATTACAAGAAAAATTTTGTTAGTCATTAGGCATTACAGTAAAAAGTCTGACGATTGGACCAGCATATTATGGACACGCCAGATGATGTAGAAACAAAACGGCTGAGACCACTTACAGTTAAGGCAATGGAAAACTATAAAGAAAAGGTTCAAGTTTATCATAATAAACTATTAGAAAAAAGACAAGCAGTTGAGGAATCATTAACCTATCTGGAGGAACAAACAGGAGATATACATGTTCTAGGACAGGTTAGAGAAACTCTTGTGGAAGTACTTAACAATTATTATAAACTTTGCCCCCCAAGGGTGACTGGGGAATAGAAGTAAGGTCACCATTGGTCTTCCTCCGACCGGCAGTAAAACCCGTGCTAAAGTGGGGCGTCCGTTTGGCTGTGCGGGATGTACAAATTTGCAGCCACGTCCGGTCAGAATGGGGACGTCAAATCCGATGCCTCGTGTAAAGAGAGTGCCACGCTCTTTGCACGTTAAGAAACCTTGCAACAACTCTTTGAGGGGTCCGTAGGTGACCTGTTGCAAGGCTAAATTTCTGTCCCTATCCAATATACCCTCATTTCCCGTGGCAGTCTAAATTTCTCCGACCTTAATCCCTGAATCTATTACAGAACCTACCTATTGTATTTATTGTAAACTTGTTCTCGTCCTGAATATGCATGAAATATTTGCCACTGGACGTTAAGCAACCAACAATCAATCAATCAATTATAAACTTTGTAAGGAGTTCTGTGAATACTTGGCACCTCAAAATACGGAACACAGTAATAGTGAACTATTAGTACAAAAATCTGTGTTTCAAACAATAGCTAAAGAAGTAGATCAGGCAATTAAATACATTGATGAGCAAACACGTCATAGTACCAAGATTGAAACAGAGAATAGCACAACTGCACATCTAGTCAAAGAGGATGAGCCTCAATTAACAATTAGGAATTGGAGTCCAGTTCATCATTCTAGTCTTCATAGTTTTTTACATGATCAAGGCAATTCTAGTCATAACATTCAAGGACATAAGTCACATTCTCGTTCTAGTCATAAAGCTAAAGGTAGTGATGGAGGTCGTTCTTCAAATTGCGCTCACAGTCATTCTAGTCAGGGAAGTCACTCAAGCAAGGCAATTCTTCTAGACAAAGCAGCTAGAGCCGAAGCTGCCAAGGCAAACCTTAAATTCATAGAGGAGGAAGAGGAATTAGTAAGGAAACAAAATGAGTTAGAATTAGAAATCCAAAAACAAAGATCGGAACTTAAATCAAACTTAAACATTTTGAAACATAAAAGAGAGATTGCAGAAGCCGAAGCGGAATTAACAGCAGTTAAGGAACTTTTAAAGGAGGAAAATGCTATTTATAACAATTTGAAGGACCAAGGTCTTGATCTACCTCAATCAAGCCCATCAGAAATTGTCCAAAACTATGTTAACAATTAGATACTCGATGTAAACAAAATGAAACTAGTCGAAACAGATAAAGTTGTTGGTCACAGTCACAATCCAACTGTTAAGGAGTTCGTACCTAAGGACAATGTTGTAATTCAACCAATCACTAAACAAATTTAATCAAATGTTAAAGGTTGTGCACCTCAAAATACAACGGAACCAACTAAGTTTTATCCATCATCAGGTGTTATGGACTTAACTAGGTATATTATGAAGAAAGATCTTTTGATTTCAAGATTATCGACATTCGATGACAAACCTGAACGATATTGCAGTTGGAAAAATAGCTTTATTAACATACTTAGAGAACTGGATGCAACAGATTCAGAACAGTTAGATCTTTTAAACAGGTACTTAGGCCCACAGTCAAAACGACATGCAGCAAGTCTGAGAGTTGCGAACTCCCACAACGAAAATCAAGCTGTTGTTAAGATTTGGCAAAGGTTGGATGAAAGATATGGGGCGCCAGAAAGTATAGCAGCAGCAATCAAGGATCGCCTTGATCAATTTAAAAAAAATCAACAATACAGAATATGACAAACTTTATGAATTATATGACTTATTGGCTGAGGTAGAATCAATTAAAGAAAATGATATATACAGGACAGTCCTATCATTGTATGATTCATCATATGGGGTGAATGCAATCGTATGAAAGTTGCCAAACTTCATCCAAACAAAATGGATGGATCGTGCTAGTAGGTACAAAACACAACATTCTGTGACGTATCCGCCTTTTTCAACGTTTGTGGAATTCTTACACAGCATGGCAGTGCGAATGAATGATCCAAGCGTAAAAATCCAACAATCAGATAGTGGACGAGACAAAAAAGTGGAACGGAAATATGCTGGGAAAAGGACTCCCGGTCAAACTGTTTTGAAAACATCAATTGAAAGACAGAACACTTCGGCTAATCTGAACTTAAAATGTCTTATTCACGAAAATGGCAAACACAGCCTTGCCGACTGTAAAGTATTTGTTGAGAAACCGTTGGAAGAAAGAAGAGAGATTGTAAAGAAAAATGGAATTTGTTTCAAATGCTTACATGGGAAGCATTTAGCTAAAGATTGCAAAGCAAACATAAAATGTGAGAAGTGTGGAAAAACGGCACACTGTACAGCATTTCATTTTGAACGTCAAACCTGTGAAAATAATGGCGGGGAAAGACAAGTTGAAAATCAACCGCCAGATCAAATAAGTACAAAATGTACTGAAATTTGTGATGACTCTGCTGATCCTACTTCTTTCCAAGGAAAGTCTTGTGCAAAGACACTACTAGTCAAGGTTTATCCAGAAGGCAAACCAGAAGTAAGCGTTACTACTTATGCGATCATCGATGATCAGAGTAATAGGTCCTTAGCCTGTTCAACATTTATAGATCATTTCATTGAAACCACAGAGCCAGTCGAATACATGCTAGCGTCTTAATTTAATGTTGTGTTTCTGTTATGTCGTTTGTCTCCTTCCCCAAGGGTGACTGGGGAATAGAAGTATGGTCACCATTGGTCTTCCTCCGACCGGCAGTAAAACCCTTGCTAAAGTGGGGCGTCCGTTTGGCTGTGCGGAATGTACAAATTTGCAGCCACGTCCGGTCAGAATGGGGACGTTAAATCCGATGTCTCGTGTAAAGAGAGTGCCACGCTCTTTGCACATTAAGAACCCTTGCAACAACTCTTTGAGGGGTCCGTAGGTGACCTGTTGCAAGGCTAAATTTCTGTTCCTATCCAATATACCCTCATTTCCCGTGGCAGTCTAAATTTCTCCGACCTTAATCCCGGAAGCCCCTATTACACAACCTACTTATTGTATTTATTGTGAACTTGTTCTCGTCCTGAATATGCATGAACTATTTGCCACTGGACGTTAAGCAACCAACAATCAATCAATCAATCTCAATGGCATTATACCATTATAATAGAGAGCACTTAAAATTAGAAAAAATGATAAAAAAAGGACAAAATATCGACACTTAAAGGGCAAATATCAATAAGCAAAGAAATGGGGAATGTGTCAAAGAGACAACAACCGGACCATAGAAGTCAACAGCAGAAGGTCACCAATAGGTCTTCAATGCAGCGAAAACATTTTGCCTGAATATGTGAAATGTAAAAGACCCTTTTGAAAATTTAAAATAAGGGAATTTAAAGTCCCATGGAAATTAAGTTAATCAATAAAAACAATTAGGGTTTTTACATTGTTAATAAACAAAACCCCAAACTATTAAAAAACGTTACAATTTTGAATTTACCAAATAGTTTGTTTCCATAGCAACCATTTAAAAATGTGTTAAAATTCGAAAATGAAAAATTTCAAAAACTCCTAAATTTTAAATCTGTTTATCTCCCAAGACCAACAATACCATGACATTTCATTGACAAATTTTGAAAGACAACATTCTATATATTCATAAAATAAAAAGAAAGTCGTGTGTTTTTTTTTTCTTTAAAAAAATAATTTAAGTCAAAAATTGTCAATTATCACAAAATACAGATTCCCAAACAGATGAATAATAATAATATTACATGTAATTAATCAAATCCAGTAACATAAAAAAATATATTAAGTTGAAAACTTTTTAGTAGGAACAGCTTCATTGATTGGGAAAAAGACAAGAAATGTGTTTGGCTACAGTGTTAGATATAAGAGATGTAGAAAATGTGCTGTTGCAAAATTGAAAAAAAAACCGATTACCAACAAAACATAACTGTCGTTTAAATTGGTGTGGCTAAGCAAAATCTATGGAACCAGACATGATTGTTGAAATACGTAAAAAAGGAAGATACCCCGGAAGGTACGCTTAAAGGGTATGACGATTGATTGTACTGCATTCAATCGGGCTAGATGTGAAGTCAGTGATATAAATCATGTTAAGAAGAACATATCCAATAGGCTCCATAAAATAAAAGGCAAATATAAAGAACTCTCAGTCAAACTAATTACTGCTCTCCTAAAAAGCTTTTCTTTCAAGCAAATATTTCATGCATGTTCAGGACGAGAACAAGTTAACAATAAATACAAGAGGTAGGTCTTGAATTAATAGAGGTCATCCGGGCTTTAGTTTCAGAGATATAAGTCAAAATTTACATTTTACCCCTTTTTAGCCATGGTGGCCATCTTGGTTGGTTGGCCAGGTCACCGGACACACTTTTTAAACTAAATACGCCAATGATGACTATGGCCAATTATGGTTAAATGTAGTCCGGTAGTTTCCGAGAAGAGTTTTGTAAAAGTTAATGACGGACGACGACGACTGACGCCAAGTGATGAGAAAAGCTCACTTTGTCCTTTGAAACAGGTGAGTTAACAAGCAGTGAAATATGGAATGAATGCTTTCGACAACATCTCAGTAAAAGTACAACCTGTAAAGGCAAGCTCCAGTGGAATGCTAATACAGAAGAACAAAGAGCCTATGTATGGAGAGCTACACTCAATTGAGATAATTGCAACTTTCTTTTTTTGTTGTTTGGACGTCCAAAGCCTGCTACAATTAATTAAGTCATGCAAGTTGTTATGGGTTCGTCAGGACTTCGAAAAAAATAATTGAGTGGCAATATTCCTGCTTCATCAACAAAAGGTATGCAAAATTCTGCCAACAAAGTGAACGAAAAGATTGAAATTCAACATGAAGCTGATGTGTCTGATATAAGAACTGAACTAAAGAACTAAAACAATTTATAAAATGCAGGGTCATCCAGAATCTTATATTGAAGGCGATGTATGTTATAATAATCCCCTATGCAGTGGTATCGGTAAAAATCCGTTTAAACCGGCAACTCAAAGTTGGTTTGCTGTTAAAAACATGACGGATAAAAAGCAGGTAAATAATCTTGTCACAAAAAATAAACTGTGCAGTCACGGGAAGAATATAGCAATGAAAACATCATCAACAATTTGTAAATGCACACAACAATAACAAATGGTTGAAAACATGGGGAACGAGCAGCGGAGTGCAAGCGAGTGTTTAGGAAAACTGTATAGTGAGGGTTTTGAAGTAAGACAAATCAATACAGATCATGACAGTAGTGCAATTGTCATCAAATTATGATTCAAAACTAACAGCAGAGCATCTAATAGATATACAACATTTTTCGGAAAATCACAGAAAATATATTTAAAAAAAATGAAGTGATAAATGCGATTTACTGGTACAAAACTAAGAGTACAGAGCCTTGGATGGCCAACAAGAACTTTTCCGAAAATGTGAACCACCAGATTTGAATCCAATCGCAACCCCAGTGAAAGACGAATGCTCCGAAATCAGTCATCAACTGTGAGTGGATAGCGAGTGGGCAAGACTAATTCAAGGGGTGCAGTTGGATGTTTATCTTTGGGAATTGTCACCCCAACTTAAAAGCCGATACAGTAGCCAGATTTTGCTTCGCAAACTTAATACAGTTTAAATCCCGAATTTGTTTGGCTTCATTGGGTTATACACCCTAAACTTTACTCTGCCCTTAAAGGGACAAGTTTCCTCATCAAAACTTAAATGCTCCTCAGGTGTATAAACATCATATGTCTCTCGCATCTTTGACACAACCCCCAAGGGTGACTGGGGAATAGAAGTATGGTCACCATTGGTCTTCCTCTGACCGGCAGTAAAACCCGTGCTAAAGTGGGGCGTCCGTTTGGCTGTGCGGGATGTACAAATTTGCAGCCACGTCCGGTCAGAATGGGGACGTTAAATCCGATGCCTCGTGTAAAGAGAGTGCCATGCTCTTTGCACGTTAAGAACCCTTGCAACAACTCTTTGAGGGGAACGTAGGTGACCTGTTGCAAGGCTAAATTTCTGTCCCTATCCAATATACCCTCATTTCCCGTGGCAGTCTAAATTTCTCCGACCTTAATCCCTTAATCTATTACAGAACCTACCTATTGTATTTATTGTAAACTTGTTCTCGTCCTGAATATGCATGAAATATTTGCCACTGGACGTTAAGCAACTAACAATCAATCAATCAATCATTGACACAAAGGGCCGTACCTTACAAAGTCGATCATTTGCTGGAGCTAAATCGATATCGACTAAATGTAAGTTAGTTAAAAGTGCATAAAACCTGTCCTTTGCCATCATTTTTACCAAATATAGGAGTGGATATAATTTCATAAGCTGCCCAATATGAACTCCTTTTTGAACTAATTCCATAGTAATTACAAGAGAAAAGAACATCTTCATTTCATCAATGGAAACCAGTCGCCATGTTCAATCTAGAATTTTTTTTCAACTGACCATTTTCAATGCGATTTCTGGCATACAAATTTGTTTGATTGGCATTCAGAGTCCATATTTCATTTCTAAATAGTAAATTAAAGGAGTCAATGGGTTTCGGATCATCTGGAAGTTGTACATTTAACCCAGGCGTTCCGGTAAATGGGGCACATAACGGCAAAGAATCGTCACGTTTCCAGCCAAAGTCGTCATCTTCGCGAACATTTATGTCCTTCAAGGATTGATCAAAGTCTATTTCTCTAACAAGTTCATTGTTTTGTAATATATCTTCAGGCCCGAAGCCTTCAAATTCACTCTCGTCACTAAAATCTTGCAATAATTGCATTAACTCATCATCAATCTCCGAGTTATCATCACTTTCCGCCATGATGATTTTATATTATTTTTTTTTAACCTCTTCAGATCTATTTTCTGCTATTTTTTCATTAAAGTTACCGTGATTTCAAGCGCAAACCAGACTCAAATTATATTACATTCGGTAAATGATAACTTCCAAGGTGTTCCGAGCATGAAGAGATTGTAATACAATCTTTCAAAAAATTCAACAAGAAAATGACAAATGCCGCGACCAGCAGCCGTGAAAAAAAAGTCGGCACGACTTATGCCGCGACTAGCGTGGTAAGGGTTAATGAAAGGTTCTTTCCAATCTGCAAACTACAAACATTTACTTGCCCGCGATCGTCTGCTGATTGGTTGAACCGCAAAATGACCCCCAAGGGTGACTGGGGAATAGAAGTATGGTCACCATTGGTCTTCCTCCGACCGGCAGTAAAACCCTTGCTAAAGTGGGGCGTCCGTTTGGCTGTGCGGGATGTACAAATTTGCAGCCACGTCCGGTCAGAATGCGGACGTTAAATCCGATGCCTCGTGTAAAGAGAGTGTCACGCTCTTTGCACGTTAAGAACCCTTGCAACAACTCTTTGAGGGGTCCCTATCCAATATACCCTCATTTCCCGTGGCAGTCTAAATTTCTCCGACCTTAATCCCGGAAGCCCCTATTAAAGAACCTACCTATTGTATTTATTGTTAATTTGTTCTCGTCCTGAATATGCATGAAATATTTGCCACTGGACGTTAAGCAACCAACAATCAATCAATCAACGAACCGCAAAATGAGGCGGGGTAAAAAAGCAGACAACTTCGTCAAGAAAACAGCTATTGCAACTGCTTCCTATAATAATTAAAGTACACATATACAATATTCGTGTTTAGATAAACAAAAATCATCATATGATTACCCGTGTTTAGTTAACAGGCACGTATGTAATTTGATGGACGCAGTTGACGGAATCACCGCCATAAATGTGCCTTTGAAAAATCAGCTCGAAATTGGCTTAACACCGATGCGCAGTCAAAACTGGTTTCATTAAACTGCCGGACAACTGGAACGTTCCGTTAAAACGGCAGTGACTTGCAAAGTCTGTTTGTGCTGTGTTGTTGGGTGTATCAGTTTCACTCATACACGGACGACAATTATTAAACCAGGGTTACCGTAAAAATCTACTGGTAGCATGATTAAGGGAATCTGGTCACATACATAAATTAATGGATCCATGGTAGTCTGAACGAAGTCTTGTAAGTGAACATAGACACAAAGTCGGTTAAAAGTTCAATACTGTGTTATTTAAAATCCAATGTACATGTAACAGTAACATAAGTTTACAACATCCAAACTGCAGGCTCAACAATACGGTGGTATAATCGTAAATCCTTAAGTACACGCCTTTCGTACACAAAATCGTATCCTTCGTACCTTCTCGTATCTAGCTCCATCTCTACAGTTATTTCTCTCTGTTATACTACTCTGGTAACCCGATTTAAATATGGTTAAATGACTATGAACAAAGAAATAATCTACAGGAGCCCGGAGCTAATGTCAACCGAAGCCGAGGTCACAGCCTAGGCACCTGTATATACATAGCAACAGGGCACCAGCTGATTAACATGCTTGATTTGACATTTAACTAGTACAATCTGACTGATTGCGAAACATAGATAGTAATGAATTACTTTATAACGATTAATGAGAATGAGTAATGTAATTAAACCATGATAATCAAACCCACTGGTGTATGTAATAAATGAAAAACGTAACATTATTTAAAAGTATATACTTTAATATATATGAACTTATTTGAAAGTATAAGCTCCCAACCCCAAATGACAAAGAAAAAATGAATTCCTGCACAGACAACTGATTGTGATTTGTTGGGTGTATGCGTTTTATTATCATTTTATGCAGTTAAGTGTATTGTTATCACATACTTGTCTTTTTCCTGCATAAAATATCTGGACTAATTGGACCTTATGTCATGAAATTTTTTCAAACTACACGTATAACAGCTGTTTTCATCTACAAAAAGGTAAAATAAATAAGACAAAACAAAAAATAAAAAACATCATAGCACATCTTACAGCTTTTAACAGGGATTTCTTCTGGTTTCTTTTTTTTTAAATAGTTCTAATGATAAAATCCAATTATAAAAGAATGAAACATCTCTACATACTTTATGCAACTGGGAAGTTCAGTAGTAATGTATTTATATTATTTTAGGTGTCAATTATTGATGAACAGTAAATTATGGTTCTTGGGAAATCTCCTTTCTTTTCATCTAAGGCATCTACAAACCATGTCATACCCATCTCGATTTAATTTTTTTAATTTTTGAGGACACAAGTTTGATGTTTGATTTGTTTGGTGACATATTTATTTCTTTGGTACAAGCGGTACCCCAAGCTGATACATACAAACTTTGTTTTTGTCTTAAAACTTCTCAAATTGAGAAATGTTTGATTTGCCGAATGTTTTCTATAAAGAGGAGGTAAAATGCGTTTAATACATTTTTTGTAGAATACTGTAGATCTTCTAAGTGTAATGATGCTTGTGATTTAAGAGGTGAGTAAAATATTACACGTTTGTGCATTTATAATTTCCCAATGTTAACATCACACAAGCATTGAAAGACAATTAATACAGCAACGGATAATAATTTAAGGAAACACTTACATTTCTATGAAATATTCTTTGCTGAAAACGGACCCTAAATATCGTCCAGGAAAATTGTACAGTCGCCTGTGTTTGTATCACACTTGATGATCGCTGCCGCGTTTGAATAAGGCAGTATCACACACGTGCGGTCATACATTATTCAGCATCATGTCATGCCCTCCGGTGGATCGCTATCCTTGCCGTGGTCGGGGGGCTTGCGTGTCTCAGTGACCCCAAAAGCTATGCCAGCTGGAGCTTCATCTCCTGGTAGGGTTACCCATGCTGGACAGGTCGAAGGATAGAGACCAGACTAAAGTGATCCGAACATCGTACGAGTTGCCCGATGTTTTGAATAAAATAGGCTCTCCAACCCGTTGGCCGTGGGTTGCTACCCGTGTCGGTGGTTGACGAGATCCTTGCGGATGAGGGCTGTAGTCAGACTCCTTACGGTCAGAAAATACCCGGACGGACGAGACTATAGTTCAATAAGCTGCTTTGGCTCTGATATCATCTAAACGGGAGGTCGGATGGACCCGGTTCGATCAATCGGCTGGTCATGTCGAGCCCTTCAGTTAATCCTCAACAATAAGCTTTCTTGTAACAATTTTCATTATATACACATGTATTTAAATTAAGCTATTTATATTTCGGATAACTGAAGAAGGCGATGGCTCATGGGTCAATCAAGTGGTACGCTTTCTATTTCGCTTGATGGATACGCTCTGCTTGAGTATACTATTCTTGGAACATCTGGTGCTTTCCGCAGTGGATCTTGGGTGCTAATTTTGGGGACAGGCTGCATTATACTTGCAGCTTGCTTTCAGCATTAGCGCTTGACCCCGGCTCGCCACGGAAACACAGCATCGCCCTTGTAGGCACTCCGAGGTGGGTGGATGACAAGGATAGTGAATCTTTCTCCTTTCATATGGCAAACAAAAACCAACCTTCTCAATTAGCTTCAACAAAAAAAAAAGAAAATGTGATGACTCTGCGCCCTGTCAGGAAGATGATAGTTGGCCCCGATTTATTGTAATAAAAGGAACAGATGAAAAACCAGTTTCAAAAATATCTCCTTTTGTAATTCATAAACAAATTCAAAGCATTGCTGGTACAGTTAAAAAAGTTTCAAAAATGAGATCAGGGAATTTGTTGGTTGAATGTTCCAACAAAAGTCAATCAACAAATTTGCTGACCATGACAAAAATTACAGACTTTTCTGTTTCTGTCTCTCCTCACAATAGTTTGAACAGTTGCAAAGGAATCATTCGAGACAGAAGTCAATATCTGGGTGATCTTACCGTGGAAGAAATTAGTGATGAATTAACAAACCAAGGTGTATCTGATGTTGTTAGATTTCAAATAAAAAAGAATGGAAATATAACCAAATTAAATACATATCTTTTGACCTTTAAAACTCCAACTCCTCCCTCATCTATTACTTTAGGTTGCTTCGGAATCAGAGTTGACAGATTCATCCCTAATCCAATTCGATGCTTCACCTGTCAAAAGTTTGGTCATGGAAGCAAACAATGTCGTGGTACGCAGAGATGTTTCAAGTGTTCTGGCGAAGGACACGAGGGAACAACCTGTAGCTCTGAATCTTCAAAATGCGTAAACTGTGGTGAATCCCATTTTTCATCATCTAGGGACTGCCCTGTTTACCTGAAAGAAAAAAATATTATTAAAATAAAAACAGAAAGAAACATCAGTTACCCAGAAGCTAAACAGATAGCTTCTGTTTCGAGTGATCCTCTAGTTTCGAACAAACAATCGTACGCCAGCAAAGTTGGCCGCTCATTCAGTCATGAGAATACACAAACTCGCATGACGTGGCCAATTGATGCTGAAACTTTTACAATGTTGCCTGTTCAATTAGAAACTTCCGATAAATTAATTATTCCAAGAAAATCAAAGCCTTCTAAAACCAGTACTCAGTCAACTCAATCTTCCTTACAGAGCTCAATGTCATTATCTAAAAAAAATGAAAAAAAGAAATCAGATAAAAAAGATGCAGTTAAATCAGACAGTTGGGGCGGTGAATCTGTCTGGGATCTTCCCAGTGACAACGATGATTCTTCCATCTCAAATAGTCTTCCTTCATCTGCATCTAAAAAGTTATCTTCTACACCCAGTACAAAGTCTACTAGAGCCCCGTCTCCTCTTCGTTCTCCAGAAAAGAAGGATGTCCAAAAGAAGCCAGTAAATACATCCTCTCAGAAGTCTTCTGATTCGAGGTCGCGGGGTAGGGGTCGAGGCGGAGTAAAAGCAGCCGCGTGTGGTCCTGGAGATCGACGACTCTCCTCACACAACAGATTTTCAACACTTATCGACGAAACTGAAATGGAAATCGAAAGTGTTCCGCCACCCGAAAGATCACAATCTCAGGGTGAGCGAAATAAGAATGCTGGCAAACTCGACAGCATTCGCGTTTCTATTTTCAAATCATGACTAATATCATCCAATGGAATTGCCGAGGTCTTAAAATAAATCTTCTCGAGTTAACGCTTCTAGTTCAGTCATTTTTACCTTCTGCATTTTGTCTTCAAGAAACTCATTTAAAAGAAAGTGACAATGTATCTTTAAAAGGATACATTATGTATAGCACATTGTCTAAGGTAGATGAACGTGCTGCAGGCGGATCATCCATTTTTGTGAAGGACAACGTCATTCATAGCACAGTCCAACTCACCACGGATCTGCAGGCAGTTGCAATTCGTTTATCATTAGATAAAACAATTACATTATGTTCTATATATATTCAACCCAATTCAATTATAGATAAAGCTAAACTCAAAAACCTCACTGATCAATTACCCTCACCATTTATACTTATGGGCGACTTCAATGCCCACAACCCTTTGTGGGGAAGCAAGTCTCATAATATCAAAGGTAAGATCATTGAGGACTTTGTCTCTCAAGAAGGATTATGCATTTTTAATGATGGATCTAATACTTATCTTCATCCTGGAAACGGGTCTTATTCTGCTATTGATATCACTATTTGCGATCCTTCTCTTCTTCTGGATTATTCATGGCGTGTTCATGATGATCTATGTGGAAGTGATCACTTTCCAATAGAACTTGAACATCTTTTTACTTCTGCCCAACAGAGAGTACCACGTTGGAAACTTGACAAGGCGGACTGGTCCTTGTTTGAGAATCTCTGTCAAGCGGAACTTCAGTCAAAGATGTTTGAGACTGTACAAGATCCAATTTTAACTTTTAATACAGTTTTGACGTCAATTGCTGACAGAACTATTCCTAAGACCTCGGCAAATCCGAAACATCCCAGCAAACCATGGTTTGATGATGCTTGTGATCAAGCAATAGATGACCGTAAAAAATCTGAAAGACGGTTCAATCAACAACCAACGACGGAAAACTTGAGTAATTTCCGTGTTTTTCGCGCTAAGGCACGGCGGACTTGTAGGCAAGCACGACGAACGTCTTGGAAGAAATTTGTCTCGGAGATAACATCTCGCACTCCGATGACAAAAGTATGGAACATGATACAAAAGATAAAAGGTAAAAATTCTAAAGCCACAGTTAAACATTTAAAAAATGGCAATGATTTATTAACATCTGAAAAGGATATTGCCAACAAGCTTGGTGAAACTTTTGCGAAATCTTCTTCTTCTAACAACTACAGGGAAGATTTTAAAAAAGTTAAAAAACAAAAAGAAAAAATTAAATTAAACTTTAAATCAAAAAATGGTGAAAATTATAATAAACTCTTTTCCCTTGAAGAACTTAAAACATCTCTGTCAAAAGCCCATGATACAGCTTGTGGGCCTGATAATATTCACTACCAACTGTTAAAACACTTGCCAGATTCCTCGCTGGAAGCTCTTTTGCAGCTTATGAATAACATCTGGGAATCTGGTGATTTACCATCAATCTGGAAGCTTGCAACCGTCGTGCCTATTCCAAAACCAAGTAAAGATCACACGGATCCTATTAATTATCGGCCAATTGCTCTTACCAGTTGTGTCTGTAAAACACTAGAACGGATGGTCAATGATCGCCTTGTTTGGTTCCTAGAATCCAATGGGCTTTTAGCCAATATCCAGTGTGGATTCCGCCAAGGTCGCAGTACTCTTGACCATCTTGTTCGATTCGAATCATTTGTCCGTAATGGTTTTGCGAAAAATGAACATGTAGTGTCGGTCTTTTTCGATCTAGAAAAAGCCTATGATACTACATGGAAGTATGGTATTTTAAAAGATCTGTTTGATATGGGGTTGAAAGGCAATATGCCAAATTTTATTTCGAATTTTCTATCTAACAGACAATTTAATGTTAGAGTAAATTCAACCATGTCTGATCTGTATGATCAAGAGATGGGTGTCCCTCAGGGCAGTATTTTATCTGTTACATTATTTAGTCTTAAAATCAACAGCCTTGTTGAAGTTTTAAAAAGTAATATTGAAGGTTCATTGTATGTTGATGACTTTTTAATATGTTATAGAGGCAAGAATATGAATAACATAGAAAGACAATTACAGTTATGTCTTGGAAGAATTGAAAAATGGGCCTCGGAAAATGGGTTTAAATTTTCCACTTCAAAAACGGTCGGGATGCATTTTTGTAACAAAAGGAAATTGCATCTTGATCCAGAACTCACTTTGTACGGCAACCCAATTAAAATGGTTGATGAAACCAAATTTCTTGGGTTAATTTTCGATAAAAAGTTAACCTTTCTACCCCATATCAAAATGTTAAAATCGAAATGTTTAAAAGCACTAGATATTTTAAAAGTTGTCGGCAGCACCGACTGGGGTGCTGATCGCAACATTTTACTTAATTTATATAGATCTCTAGTTAGATCTAAACTAGATTATGGCTCTATAGTGTATGGCTCTGCAAGGAAGTCCTACATACAGATTCTCGATGCTGTGCATCATCAGGGTTTGCGTCTCTGTCTTGGCGCATTTAAAACCTCACCAGTTGAGAGTCTGTATGTAGAGGCTGATGAGCACTCACTCTCTAACAGACGTTTGAAGCTTGGACTTCAATATGCTGTCAAACTAAAAGCCTACTCAGATAATCCTGCCTACAGCTGTGTTTTTAATCCAATTTATGAAGATATTTTTGCAAAACATGAAAATAAAATTCCTCCGTTAGGTATACGTTTAAAATCACATTTAGCTTCTTTTGATTTAAAATCTGTTGCTCAAGTTGAAACTTGCAAATGTCCTCCATGGGAACTTCCCAAACCAAAAATGATATTTGATCTCCGTGAACACAATAAAAATAAAACAAATCCTCTTTTAATTCAGCAACACTATGCTGAAATCAAAGCCAATTATTCAGATTTTTCAACTGTCTATACTGATGGATCAAAAGATGGTGACAGAGTTGCATCTGCTGCTGTCTTCAGGGACAGAGCTGCAACTCTCCGTTTGCCATCTGATGCATCGATCTTTACTGCTGAAGCAGAAGCAATAATTTTGGCTTTGAAATTTATTGCTTCTTCAGATAAATCCAAATTTATTATATGTTCTGATTCACTTTCATGCTTACAAGCTATACAAAATACTAAAATTAAAAACCCAACAATTCTCAAAATTTTATATGTAATGAGGAATTTAAAAATTCTTCTTAAAGAAATATTATTTCTATGGGTGCCGAGTCATGTTGGAATCCTTGGAAACACAGCTGTAGACCTTGAGGCAAAGAATGCCCTGGGTGACCCTTTATCTAACTGTGATATACCATATACCGATTTTAAATCTAATATTAGAGAATATGTTTTTAATATATTGAAAAATGAATGGAGTAAAAAAGATGGTAATAAATTACATGAAATTAAACCTAATTTATGTAAACCTTTCAATAATTTTATGTGCAGAAAAGATCAGTGTGTTATTTCTAGATGTCGTATTGGTCATACTAGAATAACACACGAATATCTTTTAAAAAATGAAGTAGAACCACAATGTATACCTTGTAACTGCAAGTATACTATTAAACATGTTTTAATCAATTGTATTGACTTTGCTGATATTCGTAAGAAGCATTTCAATGTCAATAATATGTATGATTTATTTAATAATGTTTCATTTACAAATATTGTTTCATTTTTAAAAGAAGTTGGAATATATTCTAAAATATAAAAATGTTATTATATTTAAAACGATTTTAAATTTTATCACGTTATCTTAATGTTCATTTTTATTTGTAAATAATCAATTTGCTTTAATCTAGAATTTAAGTTTATTGAAGGACCTTTTGTCTGTTTTTAAGAATATGCTTTAAATTGTAAAAAATATTCGAATTAGCTCTCGCCGCGATATAGCCTTGTTGTGCTAATGCGGCGTAAAGCAACCAACAATCAATCAATCAATCATCATGTCATGTGATAATTTTATCAATAGATTATTGGGAGTGCTAATCCTCGTGTATATGCTGCACTTTCTTCACATGTGTCTTATCTATGATTAAAATATTTCCGGATAATAACAAATTAGTTAGTAGCATATTTTGATGAATGATAATTTATATTTTTTGTATACTTTTATGATTTTAATAAACGTCCCGGTTAGATGTCGGTTTGAGCTTATATTTCTTTGGAAAACTGCTGATTTTACTAGATTAAGTACAAAAAATTAAAAAGGCAACCTTGATTACAATTTTCCATAGCAAAATCCTTATTAATGAACTTTAGTTGCTGCAACAACAAACGTTGTACAACTATAATGATTCCCCTTTAACATTGATTGGTTGATTGTTGGTTGCTTAACGTTCAGTGGCAAGTATTTCATGCATATTCAGGACGAGAACACATTAACAACAAATTAACAATACAATAGGTAGGTTCTGTAATAGAGGCGTCTGGGATTGAGGTCGGAGAAATTTAGACTGCAACGGGAAATTAGGGTATATTGGATAGGGACAGAAATTTAGCCTTGCAACAGGTCAACTACGGACCCTAAAACAAAGAGTTGTTGAAATGATTATTAACGTGTGTATAAGTTTCATAACATTTAGTTTAGGCAAACTCAAGTTAGAGAACGAAAACCAATTTTGGGACGTACATACGGACGGACGTACTCTCTTTACACGAGGCATCGGATTTAACGCCCCATTCTAACCGGACGTGGCTGCAAACTTGATACATCCCGCATAGCCAAACGAACGTCTCACATTTGCAAGCGTTTTACTGCCGGTCGGAAGAAGACCAAGTGACCATATTTCTATTCCCCAGTCACCCTTGGGGTTATAGTGGGAAAAAAAGGCAGGACAGAGATTACAATTAAAAAAAATGGAGGACAAAATTTTTCATCCTAGCACCCCCTGTCAAAATCAAATGGTAGCTCCCTAATTGGTTAATTTATAAAAACATACTCTTGCCTGATTCCTTAGATTTATCAAATGGTTGTCCTCTACATTTCAGAAGAGAAAAAAGGCCAGGAGAGCAAAGAATGAATAGTTAAAAAGATTTTTTTATGTGCGTTTTGCAATCCAACATTTCTTATTCCTGTATATTATCAAAAGGAAATAACTTCAAAACATGTCCACAACAAAAGTGCACCACCTGTGTATTTGTCATAATATGTGGATGTGAAATAGTTAGATACCCATTTGTGCTATCGCCATCATAGGTGTATTGATGACTACCACAATTTCAATCACACACATATATTGCAATATTGAGCCTGATAAGAAAAGTTGCAACAAATGAGGGGGGTCGGAGCGGTCCTGATCCCGGGCTTAAAACCATGAAATCCCGAGGTCCTGAATGTAAAGAACTTTAAATCCCGACATCCCGAAATTCGAAAAAAAAGAATTCCCAATCCCGAAACCCGAGCTTAAAAACACCCGATCCCGACGTCCCGAAATAGGTCATGCCCCCACCTCACCTCATAAATGCGTTTTCATAAGGGTGTGGAATCAATTCTCACCATTTTATTTTATTTTCAGCTGTTTCGTTAGCAGGACCTCTGCAAAATTTCTGTAGGAATGGGGCTCTATTTATATCTTTTTAATGGGCAATTAAATTTGTTTTGACTCTTTGGATCAACACGGGTACAACCTTATAAACTGTTCTAGATCTATTGTCAATGTGTCTCATTAATTGGGGGTTTAAACATCTCGAGTTTAGAACCTAAATTCAGCACAACTTGGTCTTGTTAAGAAGTAAATTTTGTGCAATCATTTCCAACTCTGCTTCTCTCTTTCTTTTTGTGTTCCATTTAAGAAGAATTGCAAATGCATTCCTGATAGAAGGAAACATTAATTGTGTCTTAATTGATTTCACCACCACCAGACATGGCTACCCTTGATATGGTTCTCTGTTCTTTTTCTAACAAAAACTACACTTCTGTACATATATACCAGCTTATAGGTACCCAGGTAGCTATAGCTATATGCTGGTGTTTGAACAGAAAAGTTGTTTTTTAAGACTATGAACAGAGAATCGGGCAAAGGGTAATTATATCCGATGGTTATGATTCACAGTGAAATAATTGGTATATTCTTGAAATTCAGCTTAAAAGCCACAAATGCAATAGTAACTGGACTTAAGGTGTTTCCCCACCTTAAGGTTTTACCAAGTTGATCAGATTTTTAATGTGGATGAAACCAGGGTACTAAGAGAAAACAGAAAGTTACAGGAGTCAATCAACCGGTTTTGATCCCAACAGGGCCTGAATTCATAGCCAAGGAAATAAGAACTTCCGGTATAAACTTACTGTGACTTCTTCAATAGGATCAATAAACCAAAGATTTATAACTCAAAAACTTGTAAAACTTTACACATGCTTTATTTAATTTTTACATTTATACATATATACAAATTCATCAGTCAAGCATTTTTGGACAACTTTTAATAACAAAAAAGTACTATTTTCTTAGCATAAATGGAACCAAAATGACAAAAAATAATATTTTATATATATTTCATTTATGTCTAAATTTAATTATAAAGTTAGAAATCAAAAGATCAATTGCAAATTTTAGGCCGTTCTTCAATAAAGTTAGTTAAACTGTACATGATATATAACTTTTTACAATTGAAAATGTACTTAGGTCAATTTTCACACTGAAACATGCTTATTTTTAAACCAAGAAAGAGTTATTAAATCCATAAGATTTGGGAGTAATCAAATGTTCAAAGAAGAATGTAAGACTTCGGTCAATTCAGTTTATATTAAAATATTTAAAAATATAACAATTCAGTTATTGAAATATTTACAAATACAATTCAGTTATTAAAATATTCACAAATAAAATGATAAACAAAAACAACATAAATAAATCAATAACTGACGAATGTCAAGACACAAGGCATACATTTTATTTACAAGTCTCAAAGTTTTGAAATCCAAATGACCCCATTTTCCTCTCCATACAACAGTGGGGCTGAAACATCTTTCACAGGGATAACACAATTTGGAAAGTTCCTGCTGTTTTTGACGAAATAACACCTGGAACTAGTATCATAGTCCAGGTAACCAAACCAGCTAATGAGTGCAAGATCTTCACCACTACAACTGAAGAAGAGCGAAATTGATCCAACACAGTTATTATATAGGACCATTGACCCTCTTTCCTTTGTGTTTCACTCTCGATGGACGTATCCCGGTAACTTCCTTTGGGTGTTCTGGCATGGTGGAATGTTGTGATCAGTAGGGAAACAGGTCTCTCCTTGAAGTAAGCATGTATTCCCATTAATTCCTCTGGAGAGTCATGACGTGTCACTGGTTTGTGTCGAACGGGATACAGACTGCTCTCCACACATTTGGCTGCCTTCTTCAGTGGTTCCAAGAAACCACTGTGCTCCAACATGGAGAGTAACCATTGTACCTAAAAATTAAAAAGAATATACTGAATATTAATCTATTATTGCAAACTATAATTTAATACACAAACGATTTACTTTTATAATCGCTTTCTTTCACATCAGTGCCACTTAGAAGGCCAGGAAGATTTAAACAACAAAATGAAGGAGGTCCTTAGCCAAATTGAAATGAAAGTAAATTATTAATAAAAACAGATGGCATCCATCTACTGTCCTCTTTCCATTGAAAACTTTATAAATTATTTTTTCCTCTGCATCTAATGACAATTCAGTTCAATTATGTGCTAAGATATCCTGTGTTAAGAAATTTATCTCAATGCAAACAGAAGGATTCCACTAGCATCAGCATGTATACATGTATATAAAAGTCTTTTTGGAATTATTGGGCCACATGCAATGCTGTTCAACTTTTATACTTGTTTTGGCTATGTAGCCTTTTAGTTTCGATCATCACTGGTGAAAGAAATAATATGTCTGGTGTGCAAAATTTGTGTATATTTTTTTCTAAAATTATGTGGAAATTGTAAGTTGACAATTTACCTATCATTCACTTGAAATGGTTTATGTCCCTTTCAATGATATATTTGCACCAGGGCCCTTTATAAATCTCAGTATTCTAGTTATGCCCTCACTGCTTGGTCAGGAAGCAGTAAGTTTACCCATATCTGTTTATACGTACCAAAATTGGATTCCGTTCTCCAACTTTAGTTAGTCTCAACCAAATGTAATGAAACTTATACAAAATGCTTTTATTGCCACAAAACACAAGATCAAGTTCCAATTTGGATGACGTCACTTTTAACGTTCTTCAGTTGTTCCCCTTTATCAATGGAAAAATTGCTGAATTTTTTTTCCGTTCTCTAACTTTAGTTTGCCTTATTCAAATGATATAAAACCTATAAATTATACCCCTTTATAATGTTATATGCAAAAAAAAAGGGGGGGGGGGCATCAGTGTCACATTGACACATACATTCTCATTTTGTTTAATTCTATTTTTTTTCTAATTGTATTCATAAATACAATGGTAATAATACAGGTAGAATTATTTCTTCCAGGAAATAAAGGACAGCATAAGTAAAGGGTGTACACCATAGTCTACCACAAAGGGTAGGTAAAGTTAGTAGGATTGATTGATTTTTGGTTGCTTAACGTCCAGTGGCAAATATTTCATGCATATTCAGGACGAGAACAAGTTCACAATAAATACAATAGGTAGGCTCTGTAATAGATTAAGGGGTTGAGGTCGGAGAAATGTAGACTGCCACGGGAAATGAAGGTATATTGGATAGGGACAGACATTTTGCCTTCCAACAGGTCACCTACGGACCCCTCAAAGAGTTGTTGCAAGGGTTCTTAACGTGCAAAGAGCGTGGCACTCTCTTTACACGAGGCATCGGATTTAACGTCCCCATTCTGACCGGACGTGGCTGCAAATTTGTACATCCCGCACAGCCAAACGGACGCCCCACTTTAGCACGGGTTTTACTGCCGGTCGGAGGAAGACCAATGGTGACCATACTTCTATTCCCCAGTCACCCTTGGGGGGTAAAGTTAGTAGGAATGAACACCAAAACTTGAAACATTATAAATGTCTGAACATTTAAAATATACGCAAGTGATGCCTAATTTTCACAACTGCCTGGATTAATTTATTATAAATTTCAAATTATGTAGGTAAAACTCATGGTGGCCAAAAATAAACTAGAATGTGTAATGCCCAGTGACATGTCAAATTATTTTCCTGACAGTAGCATGGTTATTCAATATGAATATGAAACTGACTTTCTACTAGACCAATACACTAAGCAGACTTTTTAAAAGTGCTAGTTCACAAGGTTACATTTAACAGAAAGACAAATTACCCTACACATACGTTATTCAAACTCTAGCAGCCAACTGGTTTTTACTCTTACTCCTTAATGCTTTAAGGAAAAGCAAGCAGCAAAAAGCAAGGGTCTAGAAAGGGAGGAGTCTAATGTTTTGATATCCCACAAATGGGGGGGGGGGGGGGGGGTTATATAGGTATCAACCTGTTCATCCATCAGTTTAGATGTCTGTCCCTCCGTCTGTCCTTTTGTAAGCAATGTCTTGATAGCGCAACTCCCCTTAATGAATGGACCAATACTGATAATACTTGACACAGTTGCAGTACACAACATGAGGATGTTCTTAAAAGAATATAATCCAAGTGCGAAATATTTCAAAGGAGGTAATTAAACTTAATATTAAAAACAAGAATGTGTCCATAGTACACGGATGCCCCACTAGCACTATTATTTTCTATGTTCAGTGGACCGTGAAATTGGGGTCAAAACTCTAATTTGGCATTAAATTTAGAAAGATCACATCATAGGGAACATGTGTACTAAGTTTCAAGTTGATTGGACTTGGAACTTCATCAAAAACTACCTTGACCAAAAACTTTAACCTGACACGGGACAGACGGACGAACGAACGGACGCACAGACCAGAAAACATAATGCCCCCTACTATCGTAGGTGGAGCATAAAAATGTGGCAGTAGGTTAGCGTAACTCTACCCTTACGACTTGATCAATATTAATGAATATTTTACACAGTTGTAGTCCACAACTTGAGATTGTGCATGCAAAAAAATAATCCTGGTCTGAAATATTTCAAAGGAGATAATTTTACTAACTTAGTTAAAAATTGCAATATGTTACAACATGTCTTGTAAGAGCAACTTCTCCTTAACGGCTTGATCATTATTGATGAAACTTTACACAAGTGCAGTACACAACCTAGGAATATGCATATAGGAAAATAATCCTGGTCTTCAATATTTCAAGGTAGATTATTGAAATATTGGCAAATATTTGATGTGGGGTATCCTTTCGATAGTGAGTTGAATCATAGTGCTATGCAATACTCTTAGAATGCTAAATACTATTCATACTGGTCTGTATCCACTCTTGTTTAATATTTATGTAAAATATTGATTATATTTAAAATGATTCCTCATCACATTGCAATAATAATCTGTGTATTCAATGAAGGTAGTCAAATTTAACTTTATTTAGTTTTTATTACATTTTTTATAATTAAATTCAATATTGCTTTCTGTTGATTGCAATGGGTTTTTCCAAACAGTCATGTTTCTAGCCAAAAAATACCGGTCAAAGCTACCAAGATTCAAGATTCAAATTACCAAGCTACCATGTTAATTCAACTCAAAATTATAGTATTAATCTAATTTTATTATATCTTCTTTAAACATTCAATTTTTTTCTCACAGCTATTTAGATTACTGCAGGCAGAATCAAACGTGACACGTGCTCATTTCCTGCGGATGGCAGCAGATAACAAAAGCTTAGAAAAGACAGCAGAGAGTTTACAAAGTAATGAAAAGGAATTTGCTCTGGAAAGAACATTCACCGAACAGACTAATGAAGAATCATGGAATTCTGCAGTAGAAAAATATCCAAATTATTCAAAAAAATTAATGAGTTCAAATGTTATCTAATTATATAAGCTGAAAGTAAAAGTACTAGTCAACATTATAGTAAAAAATATAACAATGAAAAAAATTGAAGGACTATCAACCAGAGACACAATAATTTTAGCATAAACAACTTAGGAGAACTTACTTAATAACTTTCTTAAACTATACTGGATTTTTACCAAACTCGGACAGAAGCTTGTTTTTTTTCATCATGCTTGAAGATATTGACTTCATATTTGGCATATAGTTTACCCATGACAAGGACCATACCTCTGCATAAAATCATCAGACTGGAACAAAATTCAAACGTTATCTATAACTTGTCATGGTTAAACCAAATGGCAAATATGAAGTCTATACCTTCAAGCACGACGAAAAAAGTTCGGAAAACAGATTACTTATGTGACTTTTCTAAGTCCAAGGTCTATAACTCTGCCAAAAAACATCAGACCGTAACAAAATTACAACTTAGAAATTTGTAACTTGTTATAGTGATACTAAATACCTGATATCAAACCAATATCTTCAAGCACGATAAAAAGGTGTGGAAAGCTGATTTGCCGGATGGAGGGATTGACGGACAGACAGACAGACAGAGAGAGTGCAAACCTAAAGTCCCCTTCAACTTCATTGGTAGGGTTCAGCAATACTTTTTTCCAGGTGTATAGTTGGTTGCCCTATGAAGTACTGCATTATTGAAAATAATATTAAATTACTTTAAAATTTGTAATTACAATTTTGCCGAAAAATTATGGCTATTAAAATTTCTTTTATATTTCAGACATGAAAACACCCAAATATATACCTGACAAGCTTATACAGTACTGTAAAAAGGCAAAGGAAAATGAAGACCAATTAGACAATACCGAAATAGAAATTAAAAGTATTGCAGGGTCAAAAAATGTGTCGTACAACAAAGAAGTTTCATCTATTGTAACAAAATACTCAAAAATTATTTTAGATGAAGTAAATAAAGTGGAGGGTCTTTATTTTAAAGAGTAATCTCAGTAATATAAATTTGAAATTTAGTATTTTTTCTTTTTTTTTTTTGGGGGGGGGGGGGGGGGGTCACATGTGTAAATGAATAATTTGAGCTTTTGCGCAACCTATTGTATTTTCTGTTCAATAACTTTTGAACTGTATAACCAAAGCTTTTAAATTTAATTATGTTTTTACCGATTAAAAAATAGAAGACAAGTTCCATATTGGTATGTACAATACAATTTTATATATGATGTTCATATATATATTCCCCCCGGTGGATCGCTATCCTTGCCGTGGTCGGGGGGCTTGCGTGTCTCAGTGACCCCTAGAGCTATGCCAGTTGGAGCTTCGTCTCCTGGTAGGGTTACCCATGCTGGACAGGTCGAAGGGTAGAGACCAGACTAAAGTGATCCGAACATCGTATGAGTTGCCCGATGTTTTAAATAAAATAGGCTCTCCAACCCGTTGGCCGTGGGTTGCTACCCGTGTCGGTGGTTGACGAGATCCTTGCGGATGAGGGCTGTAGCCAGACTTCTTACGGTCAGAAAAATACCCGGACGGACGAGACTATAGTTCAATAAGCTGCTTTGGCTCCAATATCATCTAAACGGGAGGTCGGATGGACCCGGTTCGATCAATCGGCTGGTCATGTCGAGCCCTTCAGTTAATCCTCAACAATAAGCTTTCTTGTAACAATTTTCATTATATACACATGTGTTTTAAATTAAGCTATTTATATTTCGGATAAATGAAGAAGGCGATGGCTCATGGGTCAATCAAGTGGTACGCTTTCTATTTCGCTTGATGGATACGCTCTGCTTGAGTATACTATTCTTGGAACATCTGGTGCTTTCCGCAGTGGATCTTGGGTGCTAATTTTGGGGACCAGCTACGTTATACATGTTATACTTGGAGCTCGGCTCGCCACGGAAACACAGCATCGCCCTCGTAGGCACTTCGAGGTGGGTGGATGACAAGAATGGTGAATCTTTCTCATTTCCTATGGCACAACAAAACCAACCCTCTAAATCAGCTTTAATACATAAAAAAAGAAAATGTGATGATTCAGTGCCCTGTCAGGAAGATGACAGTTGGCCCAGATTTATTGTAATAAAAGGAACAGATGAAAAACCAATTTCCAAATTATCTCCCTTTGTGATTCACAAACAAATTCAAAGCGTTGCTGGTACTGTAAAAAAAGTTTCAAAAATGAGATCAGGCAATTTGTTGGTTGAATGTTCCAACAAAAGTCAGTCAACAAATTTGCTTACACTGACAACAATTACAAACTTTCCTGTTTCTGCCTCTCCTCACAACAGTTTGAACAGCTGTAAGGGGATCATTCGAGACAGAAGTCAATACCATGGTGACCTTACCGTGGAAGAAATCTGTGAGGAACTTTCAAGCCAAAGTGTAACTGATGTTGTTAGATTTCAAATAAAAAAGAATGGAAATATAATCAAATTAAATACATATCTTTTGACATTTAGAACTCCAACTCCTCCTCCATCTATTACTTTAGGTTGCTTCGGAATCAGAGTTGACAGGTTTATCCCTAACCCAATTCGATGCTTCACTTGTCAAAAGTTTGGTCAT
>NW_026262736.1:0-168269 GCF_021869535.1 Mytilus californianus
GTCGTCTAGAGTTGCCCCTTATGTCACAAGGTTACTATTACTTTTATTGTTATCATATTTCATTGTTATTTTTAGCTCACCTGGCCCGAAGGGCCAAGTGAGCTTTTCTCATCACTTGGCATCCGTCGTCGTCCGTCGTCGTTAGCTTTTAACAAAAATCTTCTCCTCTGAAACCACTAGGCCAAATTTAACCAAACTTAGCCACAATCATCATTAGGGTATCTAGTTTAAAAAATGTGTCCGATGACCCCGCCAACCAACCAAGATGACCGCTAAAAATAGAACATAGGTGTAAAATGTAGATTTTGGCTTATATCTCTGAAACCAAAGCATTAAGAGTAAATCTGACAAGGGTAAAACTGATTATCAGGTCAAGATCTATTTGCCCTGAAATTTTCAGACAAATCTGACAACCTGTTGTTGGGTTGCTGCCCCTGAATTGGTAATTTTAAGGAAATTTTGCAGTTTTTGGTTGTTATCTTGAATATTATTATAGATAGAGATAAACTGTAAACAGCAATAATGTTCCGCAAAGTAAGATCTACAAATAAGTTGTCATGACCAAAATTGTCAGTCGACCCCTTTAGGAGTTAAGTCAATTTTTAACAATTTTTCGTAAATTTTTACAAAAATCTTCTTCTCTGAAACTACTGAGACAAATTTAACCATACTTGGCCATAATCATTATAAGGGTATCTAGTTTAAAAAATTTGTCCGATGACCCCACCTTCCAACCATCATGGCCAACTTGGTTAAAAATAGAACATAGGGGGAAAATGCAGTTTTTGGTTTATATCTCTGAAACTAAAGCATTTAGAGCAAATCAGACAGGTGGCAAAAATGTTCATCAGATTTAGATTTATCTGCCCTGAAATTTACAGACGAATCCGACAACCCGCTGTTGGGTTGCTGCCCCTGATTTAGTAATTTTACAAAAATTTTGCAGTTTTTTTGTTATCTTAGATATCATTATAATATCTAATACTACTAATTATGATTTTAACCATATTTTACATGATTTCCGAAAGCATCAGTAAATACAGGTGAGCGACACAGGCTCTTGAGAGCCTCTAGTTATTTAATATTCTCTTGCAGAAATATTTTATTTATTTATGACAACTGAAAGTTCTACTTACTGAAAATCTCATAAAAGTATATTCATAGTTATCAATACTGATGTAAAATAAGTTTTAAAATATGAACCAATACATTTAAAAAAAATTCATTGTATGTCTATAAAGCAAGATAATGTCATATGTTTATTTTTTTTTAAACTTATTTAAATAGTGCTTGATCAAATGAAAACCATGGAAAAGCAGATGGACACAATGAAGCTGACACTTGATAAAATGGCAGCTGTCATTTTGAAACAAGAGGAAGAAATTGGGGAGTCTCTGGAGGAAGTTCTTCCAGAAAAGATCAACACTGCCACCATGATGGAGGATCTAGAAATAAGACTAAAAGAAGATGTGGAGTTCCAAAAGAAATTGGTATTTTGAGTTTATTTATTTACAGGCTGTTCTTGATTTTTTTTAATTCAGGTATTTTTTTTTTTAAAAGCAGTAGATCTATTTTATTCTTTTAAAATTTGGGGAAAAAAGGGTTCACTGGTGTTACAAATGTCTACTTTCAATCATAAGTTTGGTTGAGTTTATAATTAAAGAGAAAAAAAGGAGAAAATGAATCCTATTGTTTCAATATATAACACAAATTCAGGAAATGAATTTTTTATTTTAGGTTTCAGAACTTCAAACAATTGGACTGCTTATGAAAAATTGGGTTAAAAAAATGAGAATTATAAACAAAACTCTCTTTTTGATCAAATGTCTCTTTTATTTCAGATAACTATACTATCCAAATTGAGAGGAGGGGCAGACCTGGCATCAGTGGTCAGAGGCCAAATGAGGTCCATTTTTACCAATGGACTAATGTCCAGGTACAGTTTAACTGGACAAAAAGGGAAACTGTGCTTTTTGGACACTAGTTCATGCAAAGTTATTTTGAGTAAGTTTATAAAAGTTTTTTAAGTTATTGCTATCTTTAATTCCTCAAAATATGGGAACAATTATGTTTAAATAGATATTTATAGCAATAAAACATGACTTAAACTGTTCTCTCCTTCTGATGTGCATCATCATTAATTTATAGTTAAAATTGATGACCCTGAATTCTGCATTCTTCAATATCAAAAATTGAGCCGTCTTGAAATTTATTTAAACTGAAATGTTTTGAATATGTATGGTGAAAATATGTATATTTCATTGTTTCTTGTATTGAATATATTATTTCTCATGGACTTTATTATCTGTTACAGGATCAATTAGAAGAGCCACAAAAGATAGGTTTAAAATAAAGGACATCGAGTATGAAATGGCTGAAGTCCTGAGAAATGCTCCAAACCATCCTGGAGGAGCAAATTTTGTGAAGGTATTACTTCTTAAATATGGACTTGTCAACATATTTTTGTCGCGCCTATGACTTTTGTCGCAGAAGGGATAGTCGTCTGGCGGCTATGGCGGTGTTGGCTAACTTCTTAAAAGCTTTATATTTTAGAAGCTAGAAGACATGGATGCTTCATACTTTGTATATAGATGCCTTAAGTTACAAAGTTTCCGTCTGTCATATGTCCATTGTCCTTGACCTCATTTTCATGGTTCAGTGACTACTTGAAAAAAAGGCAACATTTTTTGTAATGTTAATTTCTTTCTTACTATGAGTAATAGGATAACTATATTTAGTTTGTGCATACCTTGCAAGGTCCTCATGCCCGTCAGACAATTTTCATTTGACCTCGACCTCATTTCATGGTTCAGTGATCAAAGTTAAGTTTTTGAGTTTTTGTCTTTTTTTCTAATACTATATGCAATAGGTCAACTATTTGGTGTATGGAAATATTTTATGATGTACATGTCAGTCTCGCATTTTTTTTTACCTTGACCTCATTTTCACGGTTCATTTCTCAGTGTTAAGTTTTTGTGTTTTGGTCTGTTTTTCTTCAATTATAAGCAATAGATCAACTGTATTTGTTGAATGGAAGAATTGTAAGGTGTATATGTCTGTCTGGCATGTATCATCTGACCTTGACCTCATTTTCATGGTTCATTGGTCAATGTTAAGTTTTCATGGTTAAGTTTTTTTCTTAGATACTATAAGCAATAGGTCAAATATATTTAATGCATACATTGATTGTAAGGTGTACATGTCTGTCTGGCATGGTTCATCTGACCTTGACCTCATTTTCATGGTTCATTGGTCAATGTTAAGTTTTCTTGGTTAAGACTGTTTCTTAGAAACTATAAGCAATAGGTCAACTATGTTTGGTTTATTGAATGATTGTAAGGTGTACATGTATTTCTCGTTTGGTTTATCTGACCTTGACCTCATTTTCTTGGATCATGTTAAGTTTATGTGTAACTTGTAGTAGAGCTTTATATTTAGGACTATCAACATAAAATCAATGGTAAGTAAAGAAGGCAAAACATTTCAGCGTGTGCACTCTTGTTATATTTTATCAAATATTTGAAAATGGTGGTTGGCACATATGTCATGTTTCGACAAAGTGTTATTTTGTAAGCAGCAACATAAATTCATCACATGGCTTATAAAATCAAAGCAACTTAATAATGAAGTCACGTCTTTGAAGTTGAATGTATGTCATTTTATGCTACTGCAGCAAAAATAAAAAGAAGCATAGGGCATTTGATAAAAAAAAATTAGTATGAGGAAGGAGAACCTCTTCTGTTCGTGAGATATAATCTGTTACCGCTGCTCACAACAGCGATTTTGAAGAGGATGTAGTTAATAAAATGTTGAGTTCATAACGCACAAAATTTTAAACATCTTTTAAGTGTAAAAAAACAAATTACTGTCATAAAACTTAAAATTGTCTTTGCTCAAAAGTCCTTTTCAAAAATACAGGTAATATTCTGGTGCTCAAATAGCCTATGATGTCGGCACTCAAATGACCACATGTACATTTTTTATTTCCCTCAAATGTCCTATGCCCACTGCAGAACTGTGATAACAATGCTAAACACCTCAATAATATAAAATATAATGGTTGATATTGTGAGGTGCCACCTGATTGACACTTTTCAATATGGTTACTAATATATATGAACATAACTGGTTTATCAGGTTTAAAAATTAAACGAATTTTCAATAGTTTTTTGGAAGACTGATATTTTTATATATAAATTTCAGAAGAATGTAGCTTGCAAAAGAAAAAGAGGAATGGTTGAGGAGGAAAAAGAGAACTAAAAAATGAAATAAATCGATATCTTCCCTTAATTATTGTTGCAATCTTTTATTTTGTTGATTGTGTGATCTAAGAAACAATGACATGCTAAACATAATTAAAACAAAGATCAAAAGAAGAAGGAACATTTGTTCAGCAATTAAAACCAACAGAAACATTTGAAATGGGTGGGGTGGGGGGGGGGAATGCTAAGTGAATGCATGATAAGTTATACATGGCAGTTAATTCAGAACAGAAAAAAACAATGAAAGGAGATATGTCAATGAGACATCAATCCAACAACAAAAAAAACAAAAAAGACATTCTTCAACAAGAGACAACTGACAAAGGGAGATATATCTATGACAGCAGATGTTTTGAGCTCATTTTTTTTTTTTTTTTCATGTAAGATTTCATGTAAGAGAAGATTTGGTATGATTGCCAACTGAGATAATTATCCACCAGAAACCAAATGGCATAGAAGTTAACAACGATAGGTCACTGGACAGTCTTCAACAAATATAATTGAAAACATTTGAAAGATGGTGAAAAACATTATTAGAATCTAAATGTTTAAGGAGATAACATGTGAAAACATTTATCAAACATTTTATTTAATGTTCTGATTATATTTTCTGAACAGTACTACCTGGAGAAATGTTTGAATTTTGTTTTAAAAATAATTTTTTGAATTTGATCAAACATTTGTTTGATATTCCATAAACATACACATAAAACATTAATGCAAAACATTTTTGAAACATTGGCTACAAATTCAGGAACATTTTAATGATGTTTTAAAGATATGGACATGTTTTGAAAAATGTTTGGAAAATATTTCAAAGATGTTTTTAGAATATAACATTTATCAAACATTATAGTAAATGTTTTTTTTAACATTTTCTGAACATTAAGACAAGAAGAAATGTTTGAATTATGTTCTAAAAATGTTTTTTTTTTATTTTTATCAAATATTTTAATGATATTCCATAAACATACCTCATAAAACAATAATTTAAAACATTTCGAAAACATTTTTAAAACATCGTCTTCAAAATTTAGTAACATTTTATTGACGTTTTACAGATATTATGGACATGTTTTGGAAAATATTGGGAAAACATTTTTAGCGCCATACAATTTAACGTGATTTTGATATTTTTCTGCATTATCTTTATAACATTTTACAAAATGTTTTGTTAACATTTAAAAGATATTTTTGTGTTAACTGGGAGCATTCCTTAAACCATCTGCTATTTCAAACTCATAATCCTTTACAGGAAAACGGTTTTTTGTTAAATAAATTTAACGTAAAGATTATACATGTTTTAACTAAAACTAAAAATCCACAAAACAGGAACATAGAGAACTTTTTTTTTAGGAATAAATGCTGTATAAAGAAAATATAATTTCAAATTTTCAAATATTATCCCTAGTTTCCTACAGGAATAATTGTTTGTTGTCAGATATTTACAAGGTATGACACCTTGAATGGAATGATTGCATTCAATGAATGACATCTTGAGCAGGTTAATAGTTAGATAATATTATTTAATAATGCAGTGAAGCCAGTGATCCCTTAAATTTGACTGCAATACTTAATTTAGCAAGACAACAGGCACGCTAATTTTAAAAATGAGCACAAGAGAAACTACAATTTGCGCATACAATCTGTTTATATATAATATTTTATTATGTAAAATGGTTGTAGATATGTGGTGTATGTTAAACTGTAAAAATATGTCATTCAAATATAGAACACTGGTGGATATGTTATTTAAAAATGAACCATGCGATTTATTACAGATTCACAATTAATCTGAAATGAACTTACTCAAGACTTTACAGGTTCTCGTTCCTTTAAAGGGAGTCTTCCCTCTTTGACCGGTCAAACTATACTTTGACATTATTCCATTGGTCAATATGGACCTCATGACCAGTCTTGTTATGCTGGGCAGGTCTCCCCATCCTTTAGCTTAGCTAATACCATAATCTGTAAAAAAAACCTGGTAGGTTTAAACTTTTATTAACCTCATAGCTATCAAAGATGTTCCTGCTGTTCAAATATTATTTCTGAAAAACTTTTTCATGTATTCTCTCCATGTAGTCTGTCAGGTTCAGGATGCACATTCCACTGCAACTTGTCAATGTTATCATAACTTAAACATTGTCTTCTCCTGGGAAAGACTATAATTGTAAAATTAAAACTGAATTTTTTGAAAAATGTACCCAAGTTTTCTGTTAAGAGAAATCTCCTAAGCTAAAAATCTTTCTTCTTTAAAGGAGAAAAATTACTTAGATTCAAAACTAAAGTAAATCATAGCCTAATTATATCAAGGCGAAGTCAAACAATAAATATGTGTGTTTAGGGTTTTATCTGATAGAAAAATAGGGTATGTAGAAATATCTTTTTACTCTCTTAAATTTTTCTACTTTTGAGATTAATGCGAGCCACCTGCGATTTGTCAGGAGTCATTACACAAAGTGCCTGTAAAAACTTTTAAGTTATACATTCTGTGACAGATAAACTATAAACAATTGCTGTAAATTCTAAAAATTTTGTGATTTTATATCAATCCAATATAAAAACTTGCATTTTCAATTTTGACACTATTATTGTATGCAGCAATCTGAAATCAAATTAATCAAACTCAGGTTTTTGTCCATTTTCAATAAATAATAATAGCATAACAAATGCTTGCAAACAATTCTGAATTTAAAGTATTTGTTATTTTGGCAAAATAAAAGTACATGTACCAGTTTTTTCCTGAACTCCTCATCAGATTCTAATTGTTCATTCAGTTGGTCCATCATTTCTTGATTTTTTATTTTCTCAGGAATAAAGTCCTCTACAGACTCTACAACCACCTCCTCTTGAACAATGAGAGTATTTAGAATTGTTGTAACGGCCTTCTTAATGTCAGTTACATCTTTCTGCACTGAAATAAAACTAGTGTTAATATTTTATCCCTGATATTTAAAGAAAATATGTATAAAACTATTGACAGTCACTCCCTTGTTGTTATTGCAAAATATGTCTTAAAAAATCTTTTTTATTGAGAGAAAACTATAATTTAAGCCTTCATTTGTGTTACTATAGTACTGCATTGAAAAAATGAACTGAAAATTATTGCACAATTATGATACTGCTGCTATTAGTATTATGTTAACAAAGTTTGTCAGCGATGAATGTGAAAACACATCACACAAAAATGCATGCTCAAATAAACTAAAGCTAGATACCAATTACAGGATGCTTTTAATTTCTACTTTCTGAGAACAATGCTATTTAAATTTTATACACGGCCATTATATGTAAGTAATCCGTGATCAGAAGTTGATAATTGATGAATGTAAAAATGGACACAAGGTTGTTCACTTCAAGCTAGAAATCTTTTTCAGGAAGCTTTGTTATTAAGTCTCTGTCAAGAGAAACATAAATTTTTTTTTATGGGATAGACATACATGCAGTGTTTTCCATTCGGCATTTAAGCCGGGTGTGCCGACCACCTTCTTTTTTCAAATTCCGGATTTTTTTCGGTTCCGCACCGTAAAAATTTAAATACTAATCGCGCCTCATTGATTGTTTTCATTGACAAAAATGGCGGATCATCAAATTTCAATGTTTTCTTTCATTAATCGGGGGAAGAGACTGGCAGATGACGATGGTGATAAGGAAAATTCTAGGCCAAATTATTTTTAATGATAAAGTAGATACAAGTCCTGGAATATTACAAAATTTTTGGACATGTTTTGACCATATAATACCAAATAGATGTATAGTTCTTTGGGGAAATTTTCTGTAAATAAAATAAATATGTGCTCATTTGTATCTCGTTAAATGTACCCCTCAGAAAAGAGATAGTCATTACATTGAGAGGTTACCCCTCATTTGATAAATATGAACAGGACTTTAAATGGCTAATCGTCACAGAAGGAGGATATTACTGCTTTGTGTTCCAAAAATACAGCACTAAAGCGAGGAACAGGACAGAAACTTGGATCGATAAGCTATGCATATGCAGGAGGAGGGAGTCCTACAAAAGCCACATCCGAGATCTGCAAAACTAATTTGTCAAATGAATGGCTAGCAGTGATAGCAGAAGAACATTTCCATTTTATTAAATGTGTATACAATAATAATCCTTCTTTTTGTGACAATTCCAACAGTAAAATACCGGGTGGAAATGTTAAAACAAAACAAAAAAACACCCGGTTGCAAGTAATTTTTTCACAACACCCACCTTACCTTAGTGAAAAATGGAGAACACTGACATGACATATGAAGCTATATACCTCTGTCCTTTGAAGCAGGGTGAAAAAATCTTTTGCAATATTTGTTGTTTCACTCACTAGAAATCCAATACATAGCAAAGCAAAAAATTTGGGATGAAGACATATAAATAATGTGTAATATAAAAAGAGTTACTTACTTTGCTTCATCACTGCAGAGTCTCCGAGTGACAAGCGACTTGAAGGTCTGTCTATAACAGGTATATCTTCATGGTTTTCACTGTCTGGTGTCCTTTCCTCTCCAGGTCTTTCAATACTGGAAGTAGAGGGTCTTTTTCCTTCACCACTGGAGGTTGAGGGCATTTGTAATAGACCACTGGAGGAAGAGGACCCTTGTCCTTCACCACTTGAGGTAGAGGGCCCTTTTCCTTCACCACTGGAGGTAGACTGTATTTGTGTTTGACCACTGGAAGTAGAGGATCTTTGTCCTTCACCACTTGAGGTGGAGGGCAGTTGCCTTTCTAAATTGGAGTTTTGTTGATCTCTTTGAGCTGTCAACTGTTCTTTAATAGATGTCTTTGGTTCTCCACTTTTTTCACCTGCAAATGAGAAAAAATAATTGTCAAACTATATATATACCTTTCTCCTAAAAGCACAAACACATGACCAACAGAACATCACTTTTTCATACATATGGGGAATGTATGTGTAGACCGAAATACATTGTTTTTGTGAATCCCATTTCTCTTTGTTAATGCAAAAAAATATAAACAAGAATATGTCCACAGGACACCATGCCCTGTTCACACTAAGTCCACCCCTCATTAGTAGATTATCATATAATAGTTTATATTATAGGCCAAAAAAAAATATATGTCTGTTTAAGGTTACATACTTTAAAAAAATACGGTAGGTAGGTCGGTATTTCCATTTCATTTTTTTGACATGATTTTGATTCATGCCGTTTCGTCTTGTCGTAGTCCGGGGGGTTGATCATGGGCCGAGTTTAGCCGTATTTTTAATGATTGGATTATTTCCCTTGGACAAAAATGGCGGCAAAGTGTTTATTTCATCACACGAGTTGCGAATTTCCTTAAAACAGCTGTCATATTCACGATTGTGAACATTAGGATGTATCAGGCAATTTATTTATATTATTTGCAACACTAACTTTGCTTTTGACACGAGTTCAGTTTATTTTTCACTTTACGACGGAAATAAAATGACTTAGGGTCGGCGCTCAAAAGTAGGGACGGTCGGGTAACCATAAACAGACATATATTTTTTTTTGGCCTTATTTATATATAAAGTGATCATTATTATGATTTGTTTTCCTCCTGAAATCTAGTAAAAACAGGTTGATGTATCCTTAAACAAATAAATTTAAAACCCTTTTAGAGTATTAGAAAATACTTTTTAACTAAAATTGTTGTTGGAATGAGTATCTTCTTCAGTGTACTCACCATTTTTGTAAAGTGGTGTCTTCGGAATCTTCTTCTGGCTGTTAATTTTCTCATCTGAAAACACACATAACATAAACAAGTCAAGTTTAATTTGAAGTCTTAAATACTGGTAATTATTCAAATTTGTTTAGAGATTTTCCTAACTTTAAAATTATTATTAAAATTTTCATACAAGTATTAAAATACTTGGGTCAGTTCAAAATTGATCATTGAACTTACCTTTTTTCTGCACCACCTTTGGCTGTTTTTCTTGCACAAACATTTTGTCATCTGAAATTACAAAATAGAACTTATTAAACAAAAAAATAGGTACACTTTTCATAATGTTAACATTTTTTCTCAGGTTTTCTAAAAAAGCATCTATTCGAAGTTTGCTATGACGTCTGATGACCTTTTAAGAACTTGTTTGGGTCGTCAGAGTGCAGTCTCTAACATTTATTCGGGTACTATCCCCTGTATCACAAACAAAAGCTTTATTCCCATTAACCCATTGTTTTCAGCAAAATGCACCAAGTCTGAGCCAAGCAAATACCTCAATTGAAGACTTAAAATATACACTATAATAATGATCTATTTCGATGCCTTGAAAAACATTGCCCAATCACCATTACAGTGTACACTAACATATAACTGACAATAATTAACCAGAGAAGATTGCATATATTTTCCTACCCTCACTTGGTTCCTCTGCTTTGGCTGCATATCTATGTGGCCTTTTTCTGCTCCTTTTTCCAGAATCTTCATTGGATGACTCCAAATTAGATGTAACTTCAGCCTTTTTCATTGCTACCATTGAATCTGAATAATCTTTGTATTCTTAAAGTAAAAAAATAAGAAAGCATCATACTTTCCCCTTTAAAATACTAACTAATAGTCAAATAGAAAATGCTTTCACAAATGAAACAAGCTCTATGTCCTTAAATAAAAATTTGAAAATATGTTTGATATAATAAAAATATACAGGATTCATTTAATAATAGTGCAAAACTGTGGTATATGACATTCAGCATGTTCAGTGTAGAATGTGATACTGATATACTTAAAAACTATGAAAAAAGATTATGGTTTTAAAAATTTCTGTTATAATTAAATTTTTTAAATAATGGAGTTTTAATTCTTGTAAAGATACATACACTTTTTGCAACTTATTGTAAAATTTTGTTGGGAGTTTCACTAGACATCTTATGATTTTAGAGATATTTTTTAATGTAAAAGCTATCCCTATAAGCAAAACATTTATACCAAGGATTCTTCTTGTTTTTCTGGTTGTAAAAATATTGCATTTACCTGATTTACCAACTATCCGACAATCAAAAAGTTCCCATACTTTCTTGTCTGGAATTTCTTCCCTTATGCTTTTTCTCTTCTGATTTTTTAGCGGCCAGTAGCATCTCTCCTAAAAAAAAGTGGTTCATTTATTATTACTAGAAGAATAATTATATTTTATTATGTTCTTTTTATTTCATAAAGACATTTTAAAAACAAGAAATTAAAACATTAACTACTGATGCATCAAATAACCACTTTTTTTTTTTGGGCACAACAATTGGAGTTACAAATGTATAAAACTAAACTTTTGGTTTATAACAATCTGCATAACATTAACCAGTATACATGTACCCCTTCATTGGAGAGGCGTCAAATTTGTTTAAAAGCATATTTAAGTTCTCACCTGATCATTTTCTTTGACAACCCATGAACTTCGCGCACTTTCAACCTCACTGTCATCATCAAAAATCACCACAACAGAAGGCATCTTGCGATTAAATGTAACAATTTAAAATTAAATCATTTAAACACTGTACAAGATATGGAATCATTCTTTATATGCACTGTAACTTGTACAAGCACTTTACAATGCAATATTAAAAACAGAATTTACTTGCTCATCTGATTTATCACAGTTGGTGATTCAGACCCCCCCCCCCCCCCCCCCCTCCCTAGTCTCACTCCGTCATGTTTTTCCAATTTAGGTAAAAGCTACCCAAGACTATTAGATCTATTAACGCTGTTATCTTTACATGACATTACTTGTGTACTTACATGTAGTGCTAATGGTAGCAGAATCGGATTTACAGGGGGGATGCAGCGCCCCGGTTAATGCATAGACTTTTTACATGTCCAACTCCAAACGTTGCCTAGCTTGGGACTTTGGGCCCCCTTTTTCAATATCATGGATCCGCATCTGGGTTGTCTTGAAAAAAATGGTGAATTTTATTGTATGGAGGTAAGGGGTCTGAAGACAACTCTATCAACATTGATTGGTGACGATTTTTAATGATAGCCTGATCAATTATAGGAAATAATTAATTAAAATTATATGCATTGCAGGTTAAAATAATATTCACTAACACTCCCCCCAAAAATATATTCATTTCTAGAACAGACCCAATTGGAAAAGTAGTTGACATTATGTATTGTTACAGAAATTATAAGTAACAATAAATTATCATCCTATCCATTACACCTAAAATAAAAACATGAAAAATATTGAGATTTGGTAAATTTTTATCATGTTTATAAGTTATCTATTTTGAAATCAATATCTTGATTCTTCATTATGCAAATTTAGCTACATGACCTATAACTGATTACACTTAAGATGAGAATGCTTTCATCTTATTAGACATTTTCTGTTAAGCTTTAACTTTCAGATTCCAAAATGTTAATCAAAAAAATTTTTTTTTTTATTTCAAAGATCTGCAAATATAAATATTAAATGATGATTTTTGAAAATGTATACGAAATGTAAGCAAGGGACCATCATGCTTAATGAGAAGCATGGTAAGAAAGTGAAGGGACTTGCTTTCATTTAATATAAATATTAAAAAAAAAAACAGCATTCAATAACAATTTGAAGAAAATGTCAAGTAATTTGAAATACACATAATGCAAATTTTATGATGCAAATTAACTGTGTGTGTGCAAGAACTAGTGTTAAAACATGTACTTTAACATGTCAAATGACATAATACCTTGAATGTCATGCAGGAGTGGTAGGAACACAACTTTTCTTCCTAATTTTACTACCATGCACCTCGTCTTTAGCTGATCTCTTCGAATGACTTTTAATTCATAATTTAAATGTTGAAATTTAGTGAATCCTAAAATTCGGGAGTCATATGGTTGAGGATAAAATGACTCCTTGGTATGGTACACTCTACACATATACTTATCATTCAAGCATACTGACTGGATCTCACAGAATTTATAATTATTATTTTCACTTATTTGAAAAGCATTGTTTGGTTCAGAACAGTAAATCCTATTTTGATCAGCGACAGAATAACTAGACTGAATAAGTAATTCCTCCTGAACTCTTTTGACTAACTGAACTGCAGGCTGATTACCACATCTTACTTTTCTTTTTAAGCGTTGCATATAATTTTCAAATTTCCAGGCTGCACAATTTTCAAGAGAACCAAACTGACAAGCATCATCTTTCAAATGAACTAACATGTGTACATTATATACAAGGAACTCTCTGCCATATAATTCCCTTCCTCTCTCTACAAACCATTCCAGTAAATCCTGGTCATAATCACTGTGCTCAGCTGTTAATTTTTCACTGACTAAAATTGATACGGCTATACTCAGGGCCAAAAAATGTCGATAATAGATAGGTTCAAGTACATCTTTTAGAACAAATGCTCCTGTGTACAATAAGAACTGTCGAAATTCAGTTGCCTTCCAGCGATCAATTTCAATTAAAGATCTTGGTTTCCGAACAAATTCTTTAGGTATAAATTTTCGCATGGAAATCAAGTTTTCAGAAATTTGCCCAACCAATACGGCTGAAAGTCTGAAATCTGCTCTGGGTCCTCTCATCCATAATAAAATAAGTCGCTTAACCACCCCTAGACAGACCTGGTGCATATAGTCAATCGGAAATTGCTTAATCATATCTAAATGCAATTGAGTTATTGGTGAAAGACCTTTGTGGTGTTCTTCCTGAGACTGACTCCTAAAGGATTCATCCTTTCGTAATGTCAAATTAGACACATCTTGGTAGATCATACGGCCAACATATACACCTCTCTGCATACATTTGTCACATCCATAATACCCACAATAAAGTTTTGTGTTCTTTACAAGTGCTTTGACTGGGGCATCACAAATAATACACGATATGGATATTTGAAAGTGTTTTCCATCAAAAACAATGCCACTTGTAAATAATTCACCTAAATCAGTCACTACATCATTCAAAAAATCCAAATTTGATGGTTTATGTGTTCCTACTTAAAAAGAAATTGGGAAAACCTGAGAGCATTTAATGTTGCTGATAGAGCAAAGAACTGGCCAGACACTAGTATTACTACTTTTAAACAAAGGAAGCCCATCAATGTTTAAGGACAAAACAAGACATTGAATGCCTTCAAGCTTTTCTTTAGAAACAGATTGCAAACTGTGTTCTAGCATGTAATTTAGTCCAAAATGATAGTAATGCATGTCAGACACTGTATTAATTACCACTGTTCGAGGCGTTTTTGGTAATGTCATTGCACATGTTGGTAACACATCTTCAAAACCTTTGCCTCTTAATATTTTTAAAAGGTCATCAAGAGCATTTTGTTTTATTTCAAATTTATTGGCCCAAACTTTTAACTCTTCACCTATGGAAAATAGGTCATCCTCATCAGTTTCGGACTCACTTGTCACAGGTTGCATAATTTCCAACCTATCTAAAACATCCCATTCAGTTCCGTTAATGTCACTACTATCAATTACATTATTACTTTCTGATACCTCTGCAGTGCTACAGGGGACTGCATGTGTTCCATCCATACAAGATAACAGATGGTTTTCCTCAAGAGAAGTGTTGTCTGTTGTATTCAATAATTTGACAGCCTCTGTATAAGAAAAATCTGTATCAGATTCAGATGAACATGTATCAATATGGTCTATTGAATTCTGTTTCAAAGTGGTACATGTATCGTCTGGCAGTTTTCTCTTGTACGATATCCACTTTTTATTGTATTCCTTGCGCCTTGATCTTAAGTTTGTTGTACTTCTTATTCTGGCCATAGAATCCATGACCTTTTCCACTTTAATCTACAAAAATAGAAGAAGAGAAAAAAAACATGCAACTTTACATTTTTATTCATGCACAATATTTTCAATTTGAAATGTACAGCTGGTCTTATCCTTATATTAATTTTAAAAAGAGTGCGCATGCTGAAATGTCTCGCCTGCTTTACTAACTATGATTGATTTTATGTTGATAGTCCTAAAGATAAAGTTTTACTACAAGTATCACATAAACCTAAAATTATCAATGATCCATGAAAATGAGGTCAAGGTCAGATAAACCAAGCCATACAAACATGTACACCTTACAATCATTCTATACACCAAATATAGTTGACTTATTGCTTATAGTATTAGAAAAACAGACCAAAATACAAAAACTTAACACTGACCAATGAACCGTGAAAATGAGGGCAAGGTCAGAGGAAACCTGTCGGACTGACATGTCCCCCTTACAATCATTCCATACACCACATAAAGTTGACCTACTGCTAATAGTATCTGAGAAACGGACCTAATCACGTAACTTTAACCTTGATCACTGATCCATGAAATGAGGTCGAGGTCAGGTGAATCCTGTCTGACGGACATGTAAACGTTGCAAGGAACCCATATACCAAATATAGTTATCCTATTACTCATAATAAGTGAGAAATTCACATGACAAAAAAACTATATTTTTTCAAGCAGTCGATGAACCATGAAAATGAGGTCAAGGACAATGGACAAATGACAGATGGAAAGTTCATAACATAAGGTTTCTGCATACAAGGTATGAATCATCCTGGTCTTTTACCTTCTGAAATATAAAGCTTTATACAAATAGTTTATGCCGCCGTCGCTGGATAGTAATACCTATGTCTCACTCTGTGACTTTCGTCGCCTGCAAGACAAAAACCCTTATTTATCTGCATAAGTGCAATTTTTTCTTCTCGTGATTTTTTTCTTAAATGATATTTTTGCCAAAATGGGAAAACTTAAGGGAAAACTTAATTGAAACTATGTACATGCAATTGAGTAAAATCTGAACACAGAATACTATATCAAATACCAATGGTTTCAAAGGTCAAAGTCTCTCAACTAGTGAGATTTGAAATCTGAAAATTGTCATTAACAAAACTAAGACACGTACACCAAACTGTTGATTCAAAGATATGTCCCCCGGTGGATCGCTATCCTTGCCGTGGTCGCGGGGCTTGCGTGTCTCAGTGACCCCAAAAGCTATGCCAGCTAGAGCTTCGTCTCCTGGTAGGGTTACCCATGCTGGACAGGTCGAAGGGTAGAGACCAGACTAAAGTGATCCGAACATCGTACGAGTTGCCCGATGTTTTGAATAAAATAGGCTCTCCAACCCGTTGGCCGTGGGTTGCTACCCGTGTCGGTGGTTGACGAGATCCTTGCGGATGAGGGCTGTAGTCAGACTCCTTACGGTCAGAAAATACCCGGACGGACGAGACTATAGTTCAATAAGCTGCTTTGGCTCTGATATCATCTAAACGGGAGGTCGGATGGACCCGGTTCGATCAATCGGCTGGTCATGTCGAGCCCTTCAGTTAATCCTCAACAATAAGCTTTCTTGTAACAATTTTCATTATTTACACATGTATTTAAATTAAGCTATTTATATTTCGGATAACTGAAGAAGGCGATGGCTCATGGGTCAATCAAGTGGTACGCTTTCTATTTCGCTTGATGGATACGCTCTGCTTGAGTATACTATTCTTGGAACATCTGGTGCTTTCCGCAGTGGATCTTGGGTGCTAATTTTGGGGACAGGCTGCATTATACTTGCAGCTTGCTTTCAGCATTAGCGCTTGACCCCGGCTCGCCACGGAAACACAGCATCGCCCTTGTAGGCACTCCGAGGTGGGTGGATGACAAGGATAGTGAATCTTTCTCCTTTCATATGGCAAACAAAAACCAAACTTCTCAATTAGCTTCAACAAAAAAAAGAAAATGTGATGACTCTGCGCCTTGTCAGGAAGATGATAGTTGGCCCCGATTTATTGTAATAAAAGGAACAGATGAAAAACCAGTTTCAAAAATATCTCCTTTTGTAATTCATAAACAAATTCAAAGCATTGCTGGTACAGTTAAAAAAGTTTCAAAAATGAGATCAGGGAATTTGTTGGTTGAATGTTCCAACAAAAGTCAATCAACAAATTTGTTGACCATGACAAAAATTACAGACTTTTCTGTTTCTGTCTCTCCTCACAATAGTTTGAACAGTTGCAAAGGAATCATTCGAGACAGAAGTCAATATCTGGGTGATCTTACCGTGGAAGAAATTAGTGATGAATTAACAAACCAAGGTGTATCTGATGTTGTTAGATTTCAAATAAAAAAGAATGGAAATATAACCAAATTAAATACATATCTTTTGACCTTTAAAACTCCAACTCCTCCCTCATCTATTACTTTAGGTTGCTTCGGAATCAGAGTTGACAGATTCATCCCTAACCCAATTCGATGCTTCACCTGTCAAAAGTTTGGTCATGGAACCAAACAATGTCGTGGTACGCAGAGATGTTTCAAGTGTTCTGGCGAAGGACACGAGGGAACAACCTGTAGCTCTGAATCTTCAAAATGCGTAAACTGTGGTGAATCCCATTTTTCATCATCTAGGGACTGCCCTGTTTACCTGAAAGAAAAAAATATTATTAAAATAAAAACAGAAAGAAACATCAGTTACCCAGAAGCTAAACAGATAGCTTCTGTTTCGAGTGATCCTCTAGTTTCGAACAAACCATCGTACGCCAGCAAAGTTGGCCGCTCATTCAGTCATGAGAATACACAAACTCGCATGACGTGGCCAATTGATGCTGAAACTTTTACAATGTTGCCTGTTCAATTAGAAACTTCCGATAAATTAATTATTCCAAGAAAATCAAAGCCTTCTAAAACCAGTACTCAGTCAACTCAATCTTCCTTACAGAGCTCAATGTCATCATCTAAAAAAATGAAAAAAAGAAATCAGATAAAAAAGATGCAGTTAAATCAGACAGTTGGGGCGGTGAATCTGTCTGGGATCTTCCCAGTGACATAGATGATTCTTCCATCTCAAATAGTCCTCCTTCATCTGCATCTAATAAAACTAGTTTATCTTCTGTATCTAGTACAAAGTCTTCTAAAGCCCCGTCTCCTCTTCGTTCTCCAGAACAGAAGGATGTCCCAAAGAAGCCAGCAAATACATCCTCTCAGAAGTCTTCTGATTCGAGGTCGCGGGCTAGGGGTCGAGGCGGAGTAAAACCAGCTGCGCATGGTCCTGGAGATCGACGACTCTCCTCTCACAACAGATTTTCAACACTTAACGACGAATCAGAAATGGAAATCGAAAGTGTTCCGCCACCCGAAAGATTACAATCTCAGGGTGAGCGAAATAAGAATGCTGGCAAACTCGATAGCATTCGCCCGTCTATTAACAAATCATGACTAATATCATCCAATGGAATTGCCGAGGTCTTAAAATAAATCTTCTCGAGTTAACGCTTCTAGTTCAGTCTTTTTTACCTACTGCATTTTGTCTCCAAGAAACTCATTTAAAAGAAAGTGACAATGTATCTTTAAAAGGATACAACATGTATAGCACATTTTCTAAGGTAGATGAACGTTCTGCAGGCGGATCATCCATTTTTGTGAAGGACAACGTCATTCATAGCACAGTCCAACTCGCCACGGATCTGCAGGCAGTTGCAATTCGTTTATCATTAGATAAAACAATTACATTATGTTCTATATATATTCCACCCAATTCAATTATCGATAAAGCTAAACTCAAAAACCTCACTGATCAATTACCCTCACCATTTATACTTATGGGCGACTTAAATGCACACAACCCGTTGTGGGGAAGCAAGTCTCATAATATCAAAGGTAAGATCATTGAGGACTTTGTCTCTCAAGAAGGATTATGCATTGCCATCTGATGCATCGATCTTTACTGCTGAAGCAGAAGCAATAATTTTGGCTTTGAAATTTATTGCTTCTTCAGATAAATCCAAATTTATTATATGTTCTGATTCACTTTCATGCTTACAAGCTATACAAAATACTAAAATTAAAAACCCAACAATTCTCAAAATTTTATATGTTATGAGGAATTTAAAAATTCTTCTTAAAGAAATATTATTTCTATGGGTGCCGAGTCATGTTGGAATCCTTGGAAACACAGCTGTAGACCTTGAGGCAAAGAATGCCCTGGGTGACCCTTTATCTAACTGTGATATACCATATACCGATTTTAAATCTAATATTAGAGAATATGTTTTTAATATATTGAAAAATGAATGGAGTAAAAAAGATGGTAATAAATTACATGAAATTAAACCTAATTTATGTAAACCTTTCAATAATTTTATGTGCAGAAAAGATCAGTGTGTTATTTCTAGATGTCGTATTGGTCATACTAGAATAACACACGAATATCTTTTAAAAAATGAAGTAGAACCACAATGTATACCTTGTAACTGCAAGTATACTATTAAACATGTTTTAATCAATTGTATTGACTTTGCTGATATTCGGAATAAGCATTTCAATGTCAATAATATGTATGATTTATTTAATAATATTCCATTTACAAATATTGTTTCATTCTTAAAAGAAATTGGAATATATTATAAAATATAAAAATGTTGTTATATTTAAAACGATTTTAATTTTTATCACGTTATCTTAGTGTTGATTTTTATTTGTAAATAATCAATTTGCTTTAGTCTAGAATTTTAGTTTATTGAAAGACCTTTTGTCTGATTTTAAAAATATACCTTAAATTGTTATAATATTCGAATTAGCTCTCGCCGCGATATAGCCTTTCTGTGCTAATGCGGCGTAAAGCAAACAACAATCAATCAAGCAATCAAAGATATGTCTCTTAGACACCTGTATGTTATTGCATTTATAATAGCATGCAAATGTGAAAATAAAATGTTAACAATCTTACATGTAAGGCCCAAAAAAGTAAATTGCTGTGTTTCATGCATTCTTTTCACCTATGAACCCTGACTGAGGGTGCAGGGCAAAATAAGATCCTTTGAAATCGAACATGCTAATGCTAATTGCTAAATAGAGTGCACACGCTTAAATGTCTGGCATGCTTTTACTGATCATGTTTAAATTCATGTCAAAGACTAGTCTCTGCGCCTTTGTCCAGGCAGGGCATGACATTTTTTGGAAATTCAATGTTATTTTACATTCTTTCATGCATAGTCCAGTTATCCCTCAACATCTTTCTGGAACTTTACATTATTCATGCTAGCATGCAAAATAACAGTTCTTGGATGTCAAACAAACAGTTTTTAAATTTATTTGTACAATGGCACCATTGAACATAACAGGTGGAAAAAGGCTACATTTTTGTAGCAACATGTATTGCAAAGCTTAAGATTAGTTACAATACATCAATGATCATGCTTGTCAAGTGTTGTTAACATTTAATCTTACATGTATATTTTTACAGATCGCACATTGCATTCACAGTATATGGCCATACATATGTATATGGCCTAAATAATATGTCTTCAACCCTTATTTTAAGTGTCTTCGGTTCCCTACAGATTTTTTGTCATTTTTTAACAAGCATTGTACATGTTTTACCTGTAGAAATAAGTTAAAACAATTTTTGAAAAATAAAATAATTTGCCTTCCATGTACATGTACATAATCTTACGTTATGCTGATACACCACTGTCCAAGGTTAGGGAAGGGTTGAGCGCTCACAAACATGTTAAACCTTCGCCTCATTCTTTATGAGCCTGTCCCAATTCAGGAGCCTGTAGTTCAGTGGTTGTCGTTGGTTCATGTCTGTCATATTTGTTTTTAGTATATTAAAATGTTATAAATTATGCCGTTGGTTTTTTCGTTTGAATTATTTCACATTATTCACATAAGGGCCTTTTATAGCCAACTATACGGTATGGTTTTTTTCATTGTTGAATGCTGTACGGTTGCCTATAATTGCTTACATCTACTTCATTTGAACGATAGTTGTCTCATTGGCAATCGTACCACATCTCTTTATTTTTACATAAACCTACTCACCCATATATTTTTCAGCATGTTAGCAGAACAGTCTGTTTTTTTAATTTACTGTTTCCTGAATGACAAAAATTATGAGCCCCAACCATAATGTTTAAATGAGGATAATTTCCTTACCATTAAATTTTGACAAACATATAAATTCTTATATTTTAGTTTAAAAAATACACCTTCCCCAACTTTTTTTTTTCTCAAAAGATACAATATTTGACAATTAGTCACTAACTAACAGAAAATCAGTAAAGACAATTAATTAAGCAAGTGTGGAAAGATAAGACACGGAATGTCTATTTGGGATATAAACATTAGGGAAAGAGAAATCTAGTCTACTGGTCTTATACCAGTTACTGTCATAAATTCACTTTTCTTTTCGAAACACGGTCTAACTTGAACTCAGCTTTGAATTACTGTTGTACCTTATCAACGGTTTCCAAAAGATAGGTTTAGCACCTACGATTCAATAAAACATTCGCAACGAAAAATGCCTTTGGCCAAAAAAAAAATATGTGTGGTTCTTGTTACGTCCTGAAGAAAATAGGGTCTAGATCATACAAGGTATAAACATAGAGTTTGTGCTATATAAGTGATTAAATGTTATATTTCACCAGAAACATATAATACAATTAGTGTTTTATCTAGAACTTACATGTAAAAAGGGCATTGTAATTTTTTTGCCAAAAGGGCACTTTGCGCGTCGACTGTACCAAATAGGGCACACAAATAAACTAGTAAGTTACACTTTTTCAGTTTTTCTCATTAAAAAAGATGTATAAATTTTACAAAGTTAAGCTGGTACTATAATGATATTGTTATCATAGTCTCAGAGTTGAGCGACTTTAATTAATAAATTGAAACAATGGATCTACATGGAACTATATACCTTAATCCAGTTGATCTAACCAAAAGTATGTTAATGCATGTGGAATGCGTACTTTTTCTTTTTCGGATCAATATTTTACCGTCAGCTGTGCCATTCATGTGTCCGTAGTCATTATCGTAAGAATCCGGACTTCGTTCATAGCTGGTCCGGTTTCCGACTCCGTTCCCTACTTTGTACAAATATTTTAATGGCGGACGAAGAAAATTAACAAAAAAAAACGATATTTGGCACGCAATTTGGAAAGGAATATGACATTTTCAATGCAATTAATGGATTGCAAATTTACTTCAGGCGACTTTCATCACGTTCTAATGAAATAACATACTTATTTGCCGAAACTAAATGATTTAATCATGTACGCTCTCGAGTCTGGAAGTGATAAATTTTGTCTACATGAAATACATGCAACCAACTTAGTCAATGCTTGTCACCCTTCGATCAGCAAAAAACCAATACCGCAACCGGATCTTGAACTAGATAACGCTACAACGCACATGGCGTCAAATTTTTCGGAAGAAAAGGGCATTGCGTCCGAAAAAAAGAGCATGGCGTCAAGAAAAAAAGGGCATGGCATCGCGCCATGCTAAATTGCTTTAGATAAAACACTAACAATGTATTATATGTCTCTGATTTCACATACACGTACCCTAATTTATACCTGCTGCATTTGCAAAATGCTGTGTCAAAAATAATTGGTTTAATATAAATCTGAATTTCTATTTTATCAAAACGATTCTATATTTTAAATAAAATCTTTATCTATTCCTTAAAAAACTTATTTTTCATTAATTGAAATTGTTATTTATTATATTTGTTTATTATAGTCTCATTGTATTTTACATAAAGTCATAATTCAATTAAATTAAGGTTCATCAATAGACTTTAACAAAAGTTTTCTCTGAGTAAATACAAAACTGTTTAATTTTAAAAGTTTTATAGCCTGGCAGCACCTAGATAAATAAATGTTACATCCACTTTATGTTTTAAAAAATTAAAAACCTTTATGGATTTTGATGAATATTTTCTTTCCTTGCCACAGAAAATGGTGAAATAAACAAATACCTGAGTTTTCTTTGATACAGTCCACTCCTTTACAATATTTAAATCACCTTTGTTGTGTAGATTTCTAGTGTCCCTTTATTGTTCATTTCAATCAATATGATACAATACAATCATACCTAGGGGGGGGCATCTAAAAGATTTCACCAGACTTTGTTTATTTTTACACCACCAGCGGCAAGGAAAGAAAATGTTGAGCAAAATCCACAAAAGTTTTTATTTTTTTAAAACACAAAATGAATGCAACTTGTATAAATCTAGGTGCTGCCAGGCTTAAAAACTTTTAAAATTACAGTTTTGTCTGCACTCAATAGAAAATGTCATGGTGTAAACGCAGCCATTTTGTCAAAGTGTATTGATGAACCTTAACAATCAGTAATGTAAATTTAACTATTCCAATCTTCAACAATAGACAGATGCATGTCTACGTAAAATGTCAAGCTCTAAATTGTACTGAGTCTAAAAGTTGTGATCTTGAATTGTCTATATTATTATAGACGGTCCGACTGGACCGGACCAATTGTCTTCATAGACGGTCTTCTTTGTCTTTTTCAAAAATAGTATAATACTCATTTAATCATTTAACATGTTTAGATTGTCAAAACTCTCCTTTAATACTCCATCTGAGTTGGCATTATAGACAGCCCGAACTGTCTTGCACCCTCTGGTTTGACACCGGCTGGCAGGGATCATACACACGACCTCCCGCACTCGATGTGACTCATTGTGAGCATGCTACTGCAAGACCATAGAGGCAGTCCCATTTTAAAATGTATGAATTTGTTTTTAAAAAGTCCTAGGGCAACTATTGCAATGGACAACCACTAATTTGTTTTTAATTTACAGTAGTATTTTGGTTGTAAATTTAGATGATGAAGCACTATGACAACTTTCCTAGCATGATCTCGTGGTAATTACCTCGGGCCATGTTGAATGTTGTTATATTTATATTATAAATTATTATTTCGTTACCGTATGAAGTTGTATACTATTAAACCAAAAGGATGTTTATAAATTATTGAAATGGCTCTTCGGCCAGTATATAATCACTACAAGTACAATATTATCATGACGATAAAAAGGGGGGTGAATCCAGGACAAGAATATTACCAATTTTGCAACATCACTATCGAAAAAAACACTGTTCCATAAACAATCACTATTTTAAAGTTTTCTTACCAATTATGAAACACAAATTAAATAATAATTCAACAAACTGTTCTGAGTCTTTCCAAAACGTGGCTTCTCTGCAGTTAAACAAAGCGCGTAAAAGACACTTCCGCTATACCGCTGCGCCCTCTACCGACCTTGTAAATATAGCAAGTAGAAAATTCCGCCATTTTTTGTCGCACTTTGCTATATGATATCTGTTTTAAAAAGATTTGCTTTTTTCTAATTTTATAAACAGTATATTTTGCCTATCTTGCTAATCCATCAAATTTTAATCGTAACTTTTTTTCCACGATGAGCCGCATCATGACATTATTATTATATATTATTTATGAAAATATGAACAAAATATTTTCTTGACATTATTTTAAAATGTGTTGTTAAGAACTTGAAAATAATCTTCATTGAATATTAGCAGCTTACATGATGTAAACATTAAGTGAATGATATTAAGGTACAATATCTCCTATTTATTTATTTTTTACATCAAACTTATGCTGTACTAAGATGTTAAATATAAATGTTTTATAAACATTTCTTTTATGCATCTTACAAATATTTTACATCAATCATATAAAAAAATGTTTATAAAATATTATTTAAACAATATTATCTGGATATATGCCTCTAATCCAAAAAATATCTTTTAGAACTTGTTTAGAATATTCATTAACTATTCGCGGCTTATAATATTTTAACATGAAGTGAAAAACATTTAGGTACAATATCTCCTAGATATTTTGTTTTCACATCAAACATATGCTTTACACAGATATTAAATGAAAATGTTTTATGAATATTTCTGTTAAACATCTTACACAAATTTTACATGAATGTTATATAAAAATGATTATGAAATATTGTTTCAATAATATTTTCTGGATGTAACTAACAAATGTTTCGTTTGAAATGTTTATTAAATATTAGCGGCTTATATAATTCAAACGTGAAGTGAATAATATTAAGGTACAATATCTCCTAGATATTTTGTTTTCACATCAAACATATGCTTTACGCAGATATTAAATGAAAATGTTTTATGCACATTTCTTCTATACATCTTACAAATATTTTACATTAATCTTAAATAAAAATGTTTAGAAGATATTTTTTTGAATATTACAAAGAAATGTTTTTCGTACATATAACAGTTATAATCTAAAGTGTTATATTTTACACGTAAAAAGTCTGTAAAACATTTTAAAAGTATCAGAACAAATATTATACACTATTCAAATAAAAACATTTCCAAAAAACGTTTTTTCATTATCAATGAAACATTTTGAAAAAATGTTTTTGAATAAATATTATTCATGCATATTTTTTAATGTAAAGAAAATGTCTATAAAATATTTTTTGCAATATTATAGAAAAACAAATATAACAAGTCAATAATATCATGAAAATATTTTGTGTTAGCTGGGATGTCCCAGGAACCCGAAAGGTTGAGTGCTCACACATTCAGTAGTCTGTGTAGGTCAGTGGTTTTTCATTTACTTTGTATTTGTTTTTTCGTAAATTCTTTTGTTAATCCATTACATAGTATTTTATACAGTATGGGTTTTTCTCATTGTTGGAGGCTGCACGGTTTCCTAATAGCTTAAATCCAATTTATTTTAACTTTGCTGGATAGTTGCCCTATAGACAATCATACCACATTTCCTTATTGTTATATCTTTTTGGGACGATCATTTTTTAAAGGCTGTTTTTAGATATGTGTTTGTAATTTTTTTAGGGAATGCTTATGATTTTCTAATTTACTGTGAAGAGCCTAAACGAAGATAAAAATTTATGAAATCATTTCCCTCCAAATTATGCACCGGACATAAATGGAGACTTATAACTGTTGAACATGAATATAATGGCCAATGTAATAAATTGAGGAACTTAAATATGCAGTAACATGTTACTGAACATCGAAAATGATACTGCAAGTTGGGCATCCGTGTACTATCGACACATTCTTGTTCTTGCTTAAATTAATAGTCAAATTTGGATTTCCTATATTTCTTATCAAAAACACAGAGTGACTGGGTGTATTGTTTGCACAGTGTAATAGTATCAGTGCAATGCTGTAGTATATTATTTCAAAGTTTAAGTGAAGTGAGCTGCACCATGTATGCATTTTCACACGTTCTGACTAAATTTAACATTGAAAATTTTCATAATTTTAGCCCAAAACTGTTATTTATAGCCTCTTGATATTTGACAAGGTGTTAATCTTCACCGACATGGTAACCTTCACAACACTCTTTTGTTTGACATGTGCTTTTTGAAAGGATACCTGAGTAAATCTTTGCTTGCAGAAGCTATTTTAGACAATTGACAATTTTGATCATGTCTGTATATTTGTAGATCTTTCTTTGCTTGATATTTAAGACAATTGACAATTTTGATCATGTTTGTATTATTGTAGATCTTTCTTTCCTTGATATTTTAGACAATTGACAATTTTGATCATGTCTGTATATTAGTAAAGAAAGTTTTACAGTTCCTTACAATTCAAAGAAAGACAATGAAAGAGAAAAAAAAATCAAAAAAAAAATCAAAACTACCAGAACAAAAACTAAGACGTTTAAAACTAAAAGAAGAAAGAACTTCCTCCAAATGAGCCTGTGAGACAACAACAGGAGCCAACTATGAATCTGGTGAGTGCAATATGATTCAACTATTTTAATATGGATTTACTAGGAATTTTGTTCAAAAACATGAATATATTATAATGGATTAGAAGGGATATGGTTAACAGGATCCTGACGCAAGTTCAAAAAAAGGTACATAAATTGCAGCGAAGGAACAGGTCTGTTATTGCTGTTCTACATCCGGTCATTTACAGTGATATTTTCAACATACAGAACATATTCTCACCTCAATTCAAGTTTCAAGACGGCCCCTAGCTGCGGTTTGAGTAGTATTCAAATTTATATGTTACAGTAGACAGTGTCACATATATACAAATGTAAGGAAATATCAAGTTACATAATCCCTGGTATAAAGAAAATTTAGAAATGGATGGAAAGGGTTCTTTGTTTATAATACCATAATGGATGTGTTTTGTTATCTTTTATAGAAATAAGTTTCAGTGACCAAGCTGAGGACATTGAGAGGATTCCAGATGCAATCCTTTATATACGGCAGTGCCCTCTTAAGTCAACCCAAACCAAAAATATATATGGCTATTTCACGAAATAAACAGCACTTCATTCAATGGAGACCAAACCTAAATAGTAAGGACAGGAAGAGACTTTTTTGCTTTGTACTTTGATTAGATGGACCTTTTTTTATAGGAACAGGCACTCGGTTGAAGCAGTCAATCACATTAGAGTTTTGTGAACAGAATGTGTACCAACACGCACCAATGGCATTTGTTTGCGTATAATTTGAAAAATCAGCTGTACCAAAATGTGGATGGATATGTTCAAAATATTTAATAAGTGAGTATAAATTTTAACAATTTTAGGTGGTTACACTCTTTACAAGGGGGTCACTTCCTATAATTGGGTGTACGAGAATGGGCCAAAAATGTGATATTTCTATGTTCGTCATCAAACAATCTATTATTTCACTGAAGACATATCGTTTCATATAACAAACCAATAATTGATTATATCCCTGATGATGCTTAATAGGAGGGACTGTAGGTAGATACCATAGGTCCTTATTCCATCCCTGTTGCTAAAAACGGTTTATTACATGTGAGATGACTCCGTTTGACTTCGCGTGATGTGTCTGGAACTTCTCGGGAATTTTCTTCAATTCATTTTGTAAAGGGGGAATACACTACATTAAAATGAGTCGAAACGACGACTGCATTTATATGTTCGGATCTTTCGGTGGTTCTTTAGTATACATCGTTACGGTAGCGTACAAATAATCTTTGAGGGCACCAGTTTTGAAAAAAAGAAATCGCATGTGATAAATGTTGAAATAATTTCAAATTATGCATTTTTCTGTTTAGTAACTATACTTTTTAATCATTTTATACCCGTATATAGAATTAAGGTAATATATTTGAAACCTGGTAAAATCGGAAATAACTGCCTCGTTTTCGATTCAATATGGCAGAGCCAAGATAATAAGAATAACAAAAGGTAAACAAAGCTCTTTATAAGGGAAACTTTGATGTTGAGTAACTTATCAAGTGGTGAATGATAACATATTCAAAAAGAAAAAAAAACATTATTTAAAGATCATAAACATCTTCAAATATTGTGATGTTGACCGAACAAAAAATAAGAAGAAATTTACCTGATTTTTACTTTTCCATGCTATACCATTATGTCTTCAGATGTTTATTTACATAACCTGTTCGATCATTCTAAAATCCATTGTATTTCAATTGCAGTTTAAAATATGATCAATGCCGTCTCCAACTCAAAGTCAAGGTCTGGTCACTGTGAGAAGACACAGAAGTATTAGCACACAAACACAGACCAGATGTGCACAAACTATAGAGATATTGAGGAGACCCCCGAAATTATATCAAACCAAGCGGCTGACGCATTAGTTTTTTTTTTAAGAGGCATTTTGCCTAATAAAATTTTCACTCTAAAAGATAAATTGCTCATATATTTGTAGGACTCGGAGGTGCGATGGGGACACTGAAGTGCGATGGTCTGTTTGACGCATGATCGTTAGTTTAACCTCCTTTCTTCAGACGGTCACTTAACATACTAAGTAGATTATTTAATATATTTTTTTTTTAATTTACATTCATTAGTGTCTTGGGCTGTCCTTAATTCAGTTACATACTAAATGAGAGATCGTACTCTTCGATTTCCTACATGTTGACATAATTCTGGATTATCATTGTATCTACTCTAGGCCTATACGTTGTATCTCTCATGAGTGCCTCGTTTATATCATTTTAATGAAGAGAGTTCGTCTGCAGACCCAAATGTATTGATAGAATGTCATGCACCATCGTACGTTAAATAGAACCTTTTGTAGATTTCCCCTATCCAATAAAAAATCCTCCCCGTTTCGCGTAGGATCAAAAGTTTATAAGACTATTATCATGTCAGTAATTGCTAGTAGTCCTTTTTTAATTAGTTTTTCATTGTCATTTTTTTACTCTTTGGTCGAGTTGTTGTCTCTTTGACACATTCTCCATTTCAGTCTCTATTTTACATTGACTTATACATCGATAAGAAAAGCTTAGCAAATGAGGTTTGTGTAGACCATCGCGCTTCTGCGTTACCACCATTGCACTTCGGCATAGCTATCAACAAGATAGTGTCACAATGACACCATCGCACTTCGGCGTGATAAAAAAAACGCACTTCAGCTTCAAACCATCGCACCTTAGCGTAACCATCGCGGTTCGGAGTACCATTGCGGTTCAGAGTCCTACATATATTTTGTATTTTGTAGTCTTATGGAAATTTTGTATTGCATAAGATCACTTTTGATTTAGACACATGTTTATGTATTGAACATTTGAATTAATTTCCTTACAAATGAAAACGAAAATTGCCATAAGTTCAGGCTAGAGAAAAAAAATCAGATCAAGAAACCTAAGGCTAAAAGAAAATCAACCAAAAGCAGCAACAATGAAGTAATGGACACTCTTTCGTAGAAGAAAAAAGGTAAAAAAAAAATTGAATCTGCACACACAGTCAGCTAAAAAAAACAATACAAGTATTGATCAGGCAGGCGGTAGATATCATCAAATATAGCTGTTTATTTGTTATGTACAGTAAACCAATTAATTTTTCAAAATGGATTCATTTTTGTGATATTCAAGAGTAAATAAATGCTCATATGCATTGTTGGACTATAAAATGCTTAAAATTATAATTGTCCTTTCCGAGATTTGACTAGATATTTAGGTTTTACACGGGACACCAAAATGTACGACAGAAGGGACGATTTTTTATTCCCTATTGTTAATTTTCACTTTTTGGATGGTGATGTTCCTTTGACACCATATTACGGTGTTTATATTCCACAAATTGTTCGCTATGCCCGTGTATGTTGTGACGTTTTTCATTTTACCGAACGTTTCAATCTATGTATTACTGGTAAATCATTTAACCGGCGATTCCGTTACAACAAATATCTTAAAACCTTTACTTAATTCTTCCTCAAATAAAGATTTGGTTTTGAAGTTTTGTTGTACTTGAGGAAAACTTATTTCGGTTTTTTTCGTATTGAATAATATTTAACATATTTATTTCTGTTCTTCATGTGGGATTGAGACGCATTTCAATAATGTTTAACAGAAGGAAATTATGGAAACTGCACGGATAAAGGAAAAACACAACCAAAAAATGGCAGAAAACATAGGGTATGAACTTAGGTCGAATTTACCAGGGGTGGATTAAGGGGAATAGGGGCCCTGGCCCCTCCCTTTTGTGGGAACAATTTGGTTGATCAGATAGGGAATCACTGAAACATGACTGGAGCTGGCCCCCTCATATGTTAATTTCTTGAACCGCCACTGTTTACACTTACGAATTGTTGTTCTATCTAAAATACTTTACAGGTACTACTTTTTGTTTATCAATCTCAATTAATTTACATCGATAATAATATTTATAACCTAAATTAATCTAAATAAGTATTCAAGATTTAACTTCTATTTACATTTATTTTTTAAGACAGAAATTTTAATAAAAAATGAATTAAAACGCACTATTGTTTGTATAACATTTAGGAGGTGTTGAATAAGGAGATGTGATATGATTGCTTATGCGACAACTATCCACTAGAATTCAAATGAAGTGAACATTAGCAATTCTAGGCGTTAATTTTAAAGACTAAATTATTATAGATTAAAGGATAGTTTTTGTAACCGCCTAAACAGTATGGTTTGCACTTGTGATTTTTTTGTTGTTAAAAAGGTCTTTTTTTGAAATATTGCGGTTTTAATGCAAGGGAAACAATCCTATGCTTACATCATACAACATACATGGTACATGAATATGTTTATTGTTTTTTTTTAAGGAATCACTAAAAGATAAAAAAGATTGACCCAAAAGAGGTGGGATGAATTATCAAGCTGTTACGGATAGTGAATATGTCGTCAGAAGATTCAGAAGATAACTCAACTTTTACACACTTCCTCTGTAGTGGGTATTGTCATAATTTTGACAGCTTATTCAAAGATAAGACAGAAAGTATGATCGTATGCGTAATGCTCAGGGGAGGCGATTGTAAGTTGGCTTGACAAAATTCCAAGAAGTCAAACTGAGAATGAGAATATACATGTTACCAATTTTGATGCATCCATCATGCCTGAAAATTTTGAGCATTTCTTTGACACAATAAATAAAGTCAAACTATTCTTTGAGGATCGAAGTCAAATTTAGAGCTCTTATATATCTAGTAATTTTACCCCCCTTTTTTAAGTCGTGAAATTGAAGTCGTTTTATTTCTTCTCAGGAACTACTTATACTCATGGTTAATTTGATTAAGCTCAACAATGTGATATTTTTTCAGTTTCATGACTTAAAACCCCAGTTGCTATGCCAAATGAATGGCTCAAGGCACTTAAATCAGGTAAATCAATAAAATAAAAAAAAATTTAACCTTTGCATTAATACACAGTATATGAATAACATAACAAGTTTACAAGCAATGGAAACCCATCAGATATACACACACATTATTAGAAGAAATGAAGACATGCCTCCAGGTTTCTTAAAATGGAAACGTGTACTAAATTTATATTCTTTAATCCCAATTAAATCAATGATGAAATTATTATGATATAAATCCATTACATTTTCAATCCACAAGTGCACTCGCATTTCAAATTATAAAATAACAAATCTTAATGTATATACCCTGTTCAAAAAAGACTTTTTAAACTATTTATATATTTCGACATTAACAGGTGGTAAACGTGGTAAAATTTTGAAAGAAATAAACTTGTACATACAATTAATATTTTATGCATGTATGTTATATTTATTCAGCAATACATGTGTCTCACCATTATTTAATCTGTAGACCACGTGTTGTGGACTTCGTCATGATCATGATCAGTGTTAAACATTAAACCCCAATTATCCTAAACGCATCCTTCCCTAATTAAAACCACATATTCATAAATAACTTAATTAATGTAAACACTTCAATTCGCAACCAAGTATGTATACTTCATAATTAATAAGTACAAACAGCTTGGCCAGTTAAATTGCTTCCATCGTGTGATCGTAGATCAACAGGTCATGACCAGGTCAACTAACATATACAGTCAAAGCGTTCCTCGAATGTAATTTCACCGGAAATTAATTTCTGTAATCTAATCTGTTGTATACTTTACATAGAATGTAAATCTAACAATTTATTATTATCAATTTACTGAACAATATCCCTGTTTTGTTCAGTAAAACTACTACTACAGGGGGTGCCCTGTCAAATGCTGTAGACATGGTATTCTTCATTATAACCGCAATAGTGCAATAAAATTAGATTTTAGTTTAAAAAAAAAGATCTTATACTTTTGCTTACAGATTCACTTGCTTTGACTGAGGTTTTTGCCATCGGAACTCAAAAAGATTTTACAGGTTTTTTTCTATATGCATTGGAATTAAGAAAATGTAAAATATTTGTCTTTAAGATACTCAGAATAAATCTGGGATGTCCAGGTCACCAGTTAGAAGGCGTGAACTAAGGACTTTGCCAGACTTGGAAATGGGAAAAAATGGCAGATCTCATAGGAAGTGTTTTAACAAAAGGCCTAACAGAATAGGGGCGGGGTTAAGTTTTACCCTTGTCTGTCAGTACCTTAAAATATGGTTTCTGTTTTCTTACTTAAATTTGTCTATTAATTACCAAATGAAATGAAACTTAAAAACCCATAAAGCTGACCTCCAGCTGTGGGTAGCTTAACCAGATAAAATGCTTATTGCCACCAAATACAAAACAAGATAAAAATTGAATTGAGTGATAATTTTTTACCAGCCATGGCGTATGTTTCCACAGACATTGTACTTGATCTTTTATCATTAAAGGTTCTGTTAAGTAGGGTTTGCTGTCATTAACGGGAATTGAAAATACATTCAATGAGAATAATGAAATGCTGAGAAGACTTGTCTCGAGAAATCATAGCAACTATGGAGATACAGACCTGGAGAACTTGATTCCAGTGCCAATCCAGGAGGACCATGACTTTGGAATGTTGCACAAACTTATAAGTCTATCTTTGATTTATAGTCTAATATTAAGAGTGCAGTTTGATTAATACAAGTACATACGTATATTAAGACCACCAATTTAACATAAATTTTAGTCATCAGAATATGAAATACATGTAAAAAATCCAATATACATTTGTATATAGACCATGAACATGGTAATTGTTGTATGGATGTTGATTATGGACCATAGATTCGATCAATAAATATTATTTATAGACTTTTTATTGATCGGATCTATGTATTTGGTCGTGATCATGGTTTTGGTCAATAACTGTTATTTATAGACCATGTTTTCGGTCAATAGAAATTGATTATAGGCCATTTATTTGGTCGAGACCATGGTTTTTGTCAATATCTGTGATTTATTATTCCGTCAATGGAAATTGTTTATAGATTATGTATATGCCTGTTGTGGCCTGATGATTTTAATAAAACATTGATGTGGTCAATAGCTGTTATTTATGGTACATGTTTTGGTCATTGGATATGAATTACAGACAAGGTTTTTGGTCAGTATGGACATTATATGTTAATGTTAAACCATGTGATTTTATCAAAAACTATGCGTTTCAATAAATGTTTATATGGACAAACACTTAAGTGTTCGTTAAAATTAGAAAAAAATATTGAGCTAATTTATTTTGATAGTATCATGAATATTAACAGTATGCCTCCTAAAAGGAACCAATAGAGAGGCAATCTATTGATTGATTGATTGTTGGTTGCTTAACGTCCAGTGGCAAATATTTCATGCATATTCAGGACGAGAACAAGTTAACAATAAATACAATAGGTAGGTTCTGTAATAGATTAAGGGATTAAAGTCGGAGAAATTTAGACTGCCACGGGAAATGAGGGTATATTGGATAAGGACTGAAATTTAGCCTTGCAACAGGTCACCTACGGACCCCTCAAAATGTTGTTGCAAGGGTTCTTAACGTGCAAGAGCGTGGCACTCTCTTTACACGAGGCATCGGATTTAACGTCCCCATTCTGACCGGACGTGGCTGCAAATTTGTACATCCCGCACAGCCAAACGGACGCCCATCTTTAGCAAGGGTTTTACTGCCGGTCGGAGGAAGACAAATGGTGACCATACTTCTATTCCCCAGTCACCCTTCGGGGGGGGGGAGGCAATCTATAAGGCAGAAAATAGACCAAACCCAAACCGAAGAGAGTGGTATGACAGAGGCAATCTCGGCAGCTGTAACTGTCAATGTTCTAAAGAATTTGAAGGAGAATGGGATTTTGCCTCAATATCGTCAGACGAGACCCAAACTTGTAGAGATGGATGTCCACGTACTTGAAGGTGATTCATTCTTTCCTATCAGTTGAAGTACATGTTAACCTTCACACAGTTTGTCACACCACACACAAACTTCTAGTTATTCTAGAGAAAACGTGTACAATACTCAAAACATAGTTCAAATTCCTGCACAAAGCTTGGTTGCAGGTTTTAATCAGTTTAACCATGGTACAGAAACCTAAAAACCGATAGATAGAACTTTGTATAATAAAATAAATCCTAAACCTCAAGAAAAAAAAATATGGAATATATTGATATGTTAGACTTCCTAGTCGACCACCATCCTGCTCTACAAGATATTCATTTAGCTGTTCAGAATAAGAGGGTGGACTTGACATCTGGAAAAGAAAAGAGATTTGTTAGCAATAAAAGTTGGTCAGATGCATTTAGCATTTTCTCTTCCGTACTCAAGAGGTTTAACCCTACTCGCACTGTTTTAGCAGAGGATTCAGCCATATATATATATATATTGATTTGATTCTACAAATTCAAAGAATTGTGCCAATTGGTATTTTTTACGATGTTAATATAAACCAAAGGGATGGAAATCACTTATGGAAAGATTGGAAGAGTAGTTTGAATAATTTCATATTAAGGTATTGTGGGGACAAAAGAACATTATTAAAGCACTAATGCTGAAATTTGCATTAACAGCAGGTCTTTAGAAGGAAAAATGCTTTTCCAGTACGAAGATAAAATGAGCCAAAATTAAATAATATGGGTCTCTTATTTTTGCACAATTTTATTTAAACTGCATTTTATATTTTATCCAAATAATGTTGCCTGTTTTGAACATGTTTCAAAAAACAAAAATATGCAAATCAAAAACTCTTCTAGTAAATGTTACCAACTATCCTTGTAAGACATAAGATCTAGACCAACAGCTAAGAACTTTATAAATCTTATTTTATTGAAATGTGGATTTTTTCTTGATTGCAAAAATATATATTCACTTCTTTTAAAAATTGACTAAAAATAGACATAATGATTGATGTGGAATTAACTAATAAACTAGAGGCTCTCAAGAGCCTGTGTCGCTCACCTGATTCTACTTTGGTTTTGGAAATCATGTAAAAATAGATTAAAATCATAACAGATACCCTAATAATGAGTGAGGCCAAATTTGGTTTAATATTGGTCCTGTAATTTGATAAAAAATCCTGGTGGCCATCTTGAACAGTAAATCGGCAACAAAGTAGCAACACTTAATCAGCACCTCATAAGAAACATTTATGCCATGTTTTGGTTTCATTCCATTCAGTGCACCTCTAGAAGAAGCATTTGTATGTATTTCCCATAGGGTCTTATGTTAAAGGAAGTCCCCCATTGGCGGCCATCATGGATGAAGGATCAGCTTCAAAGTAGCAAAACTTAGTCAGCACCTCATAAGGAACATTCATGCCATGTTTGGTTTCAATCCATTCAGTATGTAGTTCTCTAAAAGAAGATATTTGTATGTATTGTCCATAGGGTCCTTTGTTAAACATTGTCCCCATCTGGCAGCCATCACGGATGAAGGATCAGCTTCAAAGTAACAACACTTGGTCAGCACCTCAAAAGGAACATGCATGCCATGTTTGGTTTCATTCCATTCAATGGTTCTCTAAAAGAAAACATTTGTACGTATTTCTCATAGGGTCCTATGTTAAACTAAGTCCTCCGCTGGCGGCCATCTTAGATTATGGATCGGCTTCAAAGTAACATTTGTATGTATTTCCCATAGGGTCCTATGTTAAACTAAGTCCCCGCTTGCTGCCATCTTGGATGATGGATCTGCTTCAAAGTAACAACACTTGGTCAGCACCTCATAAGGAACATTCTTGCCATGTTTGGTTTCATGCCATTCAGTGGTTCTCTAAAAGAAGACGTTTGTATGTATTTCCCATAGGGTCCCATGTAAAACTAAGTCCCCCGCTGGCGGCCATCTTGGATTATGGATCGGCTTCAAAGTAACAACATTCGGTCAGCACCTCATGTGGAACATTCATACCATGTTTGGTTTTATTCCATTCAGTGGTTCTCTAAAAGAAGACATTTATATGTATTTCCCATAGGGTCCTATGTTAAACTAAGTCCCCCGCTGGCGGCCATCTTGGATGATGGATCCGCTACAAAGTAACAACACTTGGTCAGCACCTCATAAGGAACATTCATGCCATGTTTGGTTTCATTCCATTCAGTGGTTCTCTAGAAGAAGTTCAAAATGTAAAAAGTTAACGCCGACGACGGACGCCAAGTGATGAGAAAAGCTCACTTGGCCAAAATGGTGTGTTATAATTAAAAGTTTTTAAATTTTAAAACTGTTTCAAGCCAATTACTGATAAAAAACAATTGGTGAACTAACCTAAATTGTTGATTAATTACAGCTGATTATTGGAAATTTATCAAGTTAATTATAGGCCTTACTTGAATACCTTTTATATATTCATATTTATATCTATATTTCAGTTTTTTTTTAAGATCTTGTTAATCCTTAATTAATCATTTATCTTTCAGACACAATTTACAGAATCACTTTATGTAATGTAGCTCAAAAGTAATAGGCAATAAATAAATTTATCATCCTTATATATCAAACATCTAATATATACATTTGTGTATTCAATTATGAGGTCGATCATTTGTGTATTGAGATGTATATTGAAGGGTCTGTATAATTATGTAAGACTGAGGTTGATAAGTAATGTGGTCAATTTGATTGACAGTTTAGAAGGTAGGGCATTGTAATTAAAGGTCCACCTTGTCCCTGATTGTTTGGTGATAATAACAGTTGTCAATCATACTAGTATTGTATCAATACTCAACTACCTAATCAAAATGTTTTTTTAAAAAAGCCTGCACATCGACACACCTTAATGACATACATTTTTGAATGAACTGCTCCAAAAATATACCCATTTTTTCACAGTTTATATGTGTATTATGTGCACATACATGAGAACTATAGGGAACTATATTCCAGTGTGAATACATTTAGTAATGGTAGCTAACCTGTCGTGTTGTTAGGGAGGCCGGTGCCTTAGGAAAGATTTAGAACCAGTTCCAATCTTTCCAAAAAAGGAAGATGAGGTATGATTGCCAATTAGACAACTCTCCACAAAAGACGAAAATGACACAGAAATTAACAACTATAGGTCACCGTACGACCTTCAACAATGACTAAGACAATCAATGCACATAGATTTATTCCCATAGTAGTTAGCCAAAACAAATCGCCCAGTATATACAAAAAAAATAATTTCCAAGTTAAAAGAAAAGGCGTTAAAAAAAATTGGGATGGAGGGAGGCAATAAAAATTGTATTTACAATTTCATATGACGTTTATGCATCAATTATATGATTACTAAGCATCAGGCCGATAGTACCACTTATATCAGGGAGTACTATGTTGTTCAGATAAGACCACTTTACAAGTTCTGCATTTGTAGGAAAATGTGTCTTTGCTACAGGCATGTTATCCTTAGTAAACACAGCATTTAAATATGTAAAAGAGGTCATGTATTTATCGCATGCTTGTAGTACATTCAATCATGATCTGTAGGCATCATATGCGGAGTGTCCATAGTATTTAATGAGATTTTCATCTTTTTTCATAATTGTCGGCAATTACCTCAACAGCTAACCAAACCTTTAACAGACTTATTAAGAAGGGGTATAGATTACTCATCATAAGACAGCTGAGTCAGGACCGGTGTTGCTTTTCCTGACTACAAAACTTACGTTGTTAGAAAACTACACACGGTTGGTCAGTCAAAATCCTAATTTGTAACACGACAGCACTCGCACAATTTTCATAACTTGGCCGAAGGAAGGAAGACTATTAGTACTCAAATTAAAAGATGCATTCGCTGGCAAGAATTATTTGAAAATCATCGTCGACAGAGTTCACGCAGAAAGACGAAGAAGACAAAGAAAGACGTTTTAAAAAGAAAGCAAAAGAACAAATCATGGACTGAAATGAATGATATTAGAATCTGCCTAAGATCATACATTTAACAGGTTTAACACCTTTATTTCTGACAAACAGATGGAGATTAAAAAGGACCAACTTAAGGTCATGAAAGAAAAAAAATGAAGGGTTCAACAGAAAAAGAATAACAAGAAAAATGACAAAGGTAAATTATTGTGGCAATTATTTTGCAGGCATCACTGTAATTTTTAAGATGATGGACGCACATACAAATAAAGATATATTTGCTTTGTTTTTGTCCGTATTGTGCATATTTGACTTATAATTTTTGTTTCAAACTGAGCGAGTTATGCTATAAGTTTCATAAGTTTTTATATTTTCTGTTGTGAGGAAAATATTTGTTAATTTTACTAGATTGTAAACGGCCTTATCATAGACGATAGATGATATTGGAATGTTTTTCGAAATTTGTTTTTGAATTTGCATTTTAGTTTCACACTGAACGAGTAATGCTATTTTGTTATTAATTAGATATACGAAGATGTGAAATCTTATATTACGCAGATAGAGTATCGATACAGGAACAACCACAAATCATTCCTTCCTGGTGAGCAAGTTGTAGTGAGAAACTCCAAGAGAATCAACAGATGTGGGGACAAAATGGTTCACAGATGGACAAGACCATTCATCATTACCGAATATATAGGGAAATGTGTCTTTAAGGTAAAAGATAGAAAAACAGTCCTAAATGCAAAGAGTTTTTTTTAGAAGATACTTGACACCTAAGCCAATAAATAGACCACAACCAACTACAAAGAGCCAGAAAACGACTGATATCACCCAACGTAAAAAATTGCCAGTAAAACAACTTAAAACCCTTCGCAAGCCTACATCAAATGTTAGGACATCAACAAGCCAGAAAACCAAGCAACCAACCTAGATCAAAAGAAACTGCACCAAATTCCTTTGAAAGATGGCTGACGTTGTTACCAAACAGCGGGATTGAATTTATTGTAGACAAGTGTTTGGACCTCCACATGACCAACCCTAGAGATATTGTATATTTTACATCTGCATCACTGGAATGTACACGCCTACCAATCTACCTAAAATGGCACAAAGACTCACCAACTGACGTAGACCAATGTATTACCACGTTTTATACAATCAAGAAAAGCCATAAGTCGTTCCCACTGTTTCCCCAAGAAATGAATAAACCATATAAAAGGAAGGTGGGTCGGACTTGCCTGATATGGATTGTATAAATCAAATATTAATAAACTAATCACACAGAGATGTCTCAACTGTCGGCTTAAAATTTAGGGGGAAAGAAGACAATTAGTTGCTTGAACATTATCAAGCGTGCAGGTTCTGCAAATGGTCTACAAACTGAAATGTACAGAGAGTAATTAACTAAATGAAAATTGTTGTCGATTGGTAGTAAATGCTATCTATCTTAACTAAGTAATACGCAAAAAACTTGACATTGCATTTAATTCAGTCACTGAACACTAAAGAATGACAAACAGTAGAATAATAAGATTATTCCTCACTTTAAATATACATATTGTTCGATAGTCGCTAGGGGAACGCATTGAGTAGGTAAGCTGGAAGAAGGATTGCTGTCAATGGTGGTCTTAACTTATAAAAATACAGTTCTTGATATCTGAATTCTTGGGTTTTCAAGGTTGAATTTTCCGTACAGGTATCATGACGTTATCATAAAACACATGTATTTCGTTTTGTTTCTTTGTTTTTTGTTCTTGAGTCTTTCTTCCCTGGTAATGTAATGCTGTTATCTTCTCTCTTGAAGATTTCTATTTCTATGTCTTTCACCTGTTCGGACATAGATTTACCTTTCCTCTCATTTGACAAACTACTAACCTTCTTTCTGTTTACACTAAGTGATCTATTCAGGGCAGACGAACAACGATATTTAGACACTAAGCCTGACCAGATTGATTTAACTCCTTTCTTCTTTTTCTGTTGAATTGCTGCCCTTATTCTATGAAGTACTGTGTTAGAAAGTAATAGTTTTTATTCCAACTTGTGTTGCCCGCTTTCTATCTAACTGCAATGAATTTACTTCTGTTCCTGTTTTGGTTCTAGGAGTAATTTCATTGATACGTATGGTATGCCTGCCATAATTGAAATGTCAGCGTCCTCCCTCCGCATCTGTAGATGCAAACATCATTGAGGGTTTCTGTAACCTTTTATTTTTTCTCTTCAGTTCTGTATTCTTATCAGACAGTTCACTATTCCTCCTGTAAGCTATTCTCAACGGTCTTCGATAGCTTATTGCGTTAGGTATGTGAGGTTTTTTATGCGACAATCGCAAAACACATAAAAAGAACATTTTATTTTTATTTTTTATTTCATTGATATAATTCCAAAAACTGCATTTAACCCCTATGTTCTATTTTTAGCCATGTCATCAATCTTGTTGTTAACAAAAGAGGGACGAAAGATACCAGAGGGACAGTCAAACTAATAAATCGAAAATAAACTGACAACGCCATGGCTAAAAATGAAAAAGTATTATTGAAATGAGATCACTCCCAATCCGTTCCAATATATTCGACCAGCCAAAGTGTTTCGGGTACCTATTTAGATCAATTATATATTTTAATTTGATCGAGGCCGTACCCTCATCAGCGACTCTAGCCTTGTATATAGGTTTTATTGTTCTTCCTAAATGCAGAAATAAAGTAATCAATTGTTATTACACAGAGAGGTATAAGGAGTCGGACACTAGGTGATCTTATATACATATTTGAAATGATGTTATACATTTGTTATAACTTTTTAGTTATTTCTCTTCTTTCAGTTTAGCAGATGTCAGGTATTCTTTGAGATTTTTGTGTTTTTTTTTGTATGCAATCATGAGGGGTCTCTCATAAAGACTCTTAGCGGTTGCATCTCTTTCGATAATATTCCAATGCTTTCTAATTACTCTGTTCAATTGTTTAAACATTGGGTTGTATTTTGTACAAAATACCAAGGGAGCAGTTTTGCTATTGGAGCGTTGTTTATATTTTAAAGCTTCTGATCTTTTAATTTTTGTTGCCTTCGCTATCCAGTTATTCAATTCTTCGTTTTTATAACGTCTTTCTATTAAATTCTTCGTTTTTATAACCTCTTTCTATTAATTTCCGTTTACAGAAATTAATTTCGGCCTTAGTTTTTGACTCATCACTGGTGCATCTACTTATTCTGACAGTTCGGCCTACAACCAGTCCCTTGAAAACTGATTTGGGGTGCGATGAACTTCGATGCAAATATTGATAATTTTCTGTTGGTTTTCTGTATTTTTGAAAATTTAAAGTCCTCTCTTTCTTAAATTTCTCTCCTTTAAATACGGTCACATCTAAAAATGTAATGGGACTCTCGTTAATGTCAAAAGTGAACTTCAGGAGAGGATGTATGCTATTCCATATGTCAAAGAATTCAGTTAATTCTGCTTTAGTTCCTTTGAAAATGAAGAATGCATCATCACGGTACACTGATAAGTGCAAGATTTTGTCTCTCATCGTAAACTTGTTTAAAATCTCATTGATAATTTCAAACATCCTGATATCTGTGAGAGAAGGCGAGAGAGGACTTCCCATCGGAACCCCTATTTTCTGTCAAAACAATTCACCATTGAATTCAAACTCATTATTTTTTAGTATGATTCTTATAAGTTCTAACATACTTTGTTTAGACGGAATTTTTATTTTGAAATTGCAAGATCTTAGCTTATTCCAAGCTCTATCAATGGTATTAACAATTTCGGAATGTTCCATATTTGTGTACATACTTGTTACATCAAATGATGCCATGATAAATTCAAATGGAAGCTTAAGTTCTTCTATCTTATTTATAAACGCAGTGCTGTCTTTCGTGTATGTCCATTGTTGAAAGACTATTTCCCTTAAGAAATAATCTATAAAATGTGCAATTGTCTCTGTAGGACTGCCTGACATAGATAGAATTGGTCTGCCGGGTATATTTATATCTTTAATGAGATTTTTGTCTTTTTCGATGTCATTTATTTGATTTATGCTTAATTTATGTGTTTTTGGAAGCATATATAAACGACCTGGTTTGAACTCCTTGCCAGATGTCAAATAATCTAGCGAATGTTTGTCTATATGACCCATGTTGTGTAGAGGAATAATTATTTCAATTATCTTGTTGTAAATATCTTGGCTGTGTGTTTCTGACAGCTTATGATAATGGATTTCACTTGAGAGTTGTGTCATTGCCTGTTTGATATACATATGTTTGTCTAGTTCTACTATCGAGGAGCATTTATCTGCCTTCTTAATTATTATATTTTCATTTTTCTTTAGCGAAATTAATGAATTGAATTCATTTTTTGTCAGGTTGTTTCTACTGCTAACCATAGGTAATCTTTCAAGTTCTACCTTGGTTTTCCATAAACAAGTTTCAATAGCGTTATTTGCGAATTCAGGAGTGAATTCTGACTTTCGTTTGAAAGGATGTTTTTCAGAAGAATTTTCAGTGTTTCTAAATGAGTAATTTAATCTCATTTTACGAGATAAATTTTCCCAGTCACACAGAAGGTAATGTTTTGCTCTTTTTAGAACAGGACTCGGAATACATTTTAGCCCTTTGGATAATAAGTTAATATCTGAATCAGATAACTTTTCTCTTGTGAACATTTTCACATAATTTTCTGCCTTTCGACGTATAAATACTTTCTTTTTGTGTCTTCGTTTTTTGTTTTTTATTTTACTTTGTATTTTTCTTGCTGTACTTTTTATGTTTTTTCAGTACGTTTGAAGTATTTATTTCGTTTTGACATGTTTGACCACAATTGTATAGAAAATTGCTAATCATAAATACTCCTCATTATAGTTTTGTTATAATGTGTCATAAAAATCTCTGCATTAGAGAAAGACGCATATTCCATCCCTACCTAAGGGAGAAGTGATAATGAAATCGCAAGTTTTGTAAGCAAGAAATCTGATTGATTGATTGTTGGTTGCTTAACGTCCAGTGGCAAATATTTCATGCATATTCAGGACGAGAACAAGTAAACAATTAATACTATAGGTAGGTTTTGTAATAGGGGCGTCCAGGATTAAGGTCGGAGAAATTTAGACTGCCACGGGAAATGAGGGTATATTGGATAGAGACCGAAATGTAGCCTTGCAACAGGTCACCTACGGACCCCTCAAAGAGTTGTTGCAAGGGTTCTTAACGTGCCAAGAGCAAGGCACTCTCATCACACGAGGCATCGGATTTAACGTCCCCATTCTGACCGGACGTGGCTGTAAATTTGTACATACCGCACAGCCAAACGGACGCCCCACTTTAGCAAGGGTTTTACTGCCGGTCGGAGGAAGACCAATGGTGACCATACTTCTATTCCCCAGTCACCCTTGGGGACGCAAGAAATCTGATGAGACAGCACTATTTCTATTGGCTGCTGGCAGAAAAATAAATGATGGGGGTGTATTCTGACCAGTTTCGTGTGGTGTTAGACAGATAAATTTAGAAATTTGATATAACTTCTATATTGATTGAACACGCAATCATAATTTAATATGAATGGCGATAGTCACCAAGTGCGTCGCCTTTAAACATATTAATACAATTCGTATTAATTTCTTTTTGTATTGCATTTACTGTTGGTTATGTCTTCGTGCTGTTGACCCATATCCGTACGTTTTCATGTATTTATACTGTCAATTAAGGCTATACATTAATTATCTTACAAAAGAGAGTGATAGAAGATATATGAAGGGCTCTCCTTTTTCCTCTAAAAATAATGATGATTGAATATAATATTCGTAGACCCAATATAAAATATATATCGGACATCAAACATTAATGTAATATTCTTAATTATAATGGAATAAGACCATTGTTTTAATGCAAGTATTCGATGTAACCACGGTGAGGAATCTTCGAGAGATTTGACTTGTCTATAATTATCTACAGTAATGAAGAGTGGAATAAAGTAATTTCACAGCAATCAAGCATGCGAGTCTTAATGACCCCTGAACAGATGTAACCACAATCTATGAATGAACGAAACATATGATATATCTTTCGTCAATCTAACTGAATTGGAAAACAAGGTTAGGTTTTAATATTTACTATTAATACAAGTCGATCATCGTTAACAACAAATACATTTTTGAAACCATGTATAAAAATCTAAGAAATGTTGAGATAAGGCTTACTATTTATTAAAGTTAATAAATCCAAAGAGGTAGTATTCCTAACACTAGAACTCGGAGTCCTTTCGAGAAATCTGATGTACGTTAATTCCAAAGCACTACGTTTTACTTTATATAAACTTATAGCCTCTGGAAAGTACAGTCTAATACGGAAAGTTCCTATTTCCTCGGTATCTAGTTCCTCTGCCTCTGCCACCTCTTCCATGGCTGATCAGTTTTTCCAGATTTTCCAACTTCCTATTAATATCAAGAAATTTCCCGGAATCGAGTTTTGCTTGTTTCCTTGTTTTTCCTCCTCCTTTGAATTTATTGATTCTTTGTATTTCAGTTCTCAAATTTTTTTCAATTCATCGGTTTTTCTTTTAAGCATGGCTCTTCCTATAGCACTTTGTTGGGTAGTATAGCCAATTTCCTTCTTTGTGTCATTCACAACCTCATTAATTTCCTTATTTAGTTCCGCTATGAAACTATTGCATTCCCTAACCAATTCTTCACGGAACTTCTTCCTTAAGGTTGACGAAATATCGTAATTCGTAAATGTGTAACACACCACCAAAGTTGAGGCCAAACCCCTTTTCCTCATGTGTCAATGTGATTTATGTTATATGTTATTTTCTCTATGTTAGAGTTGGCATTTACTTTATGACGATAAGTTCCAGACTGTTTTTTTGAAAGTTTTATTACTGTTTATCAACCTTTGGTGATGGATATATCAGACCGAAGATCACCAAAGTCGTGGGAACAACTTGGAAATACAAGGGTTAATCTCAGGTGAAGTATGACTTCGAGCTATACAGTATTATTGAAATGAGATCACTCCCAATCCGTTCCAATATATTCGACCAGCCAAAGTGTTTCGGGTACCTATTTAGATCAATTATATATTTTAATTTGATCGAGGCCGTACCCTCATCAGCGACTCTAGCCTTGTATATAGGTTTTATTGTTCTTTCTATATGCAGAAATAAAGTAATCAATTGTTATTACACATAGAGATATAAGGAGTCGGACACTAGGTGATCATATATACATATTTGAAATGATGTTCTTATAGGAAGGGCTCGCAAGATATTTCGTCAAATTTGGTATGGGAGACATCACACAAAATATATGTTGATTGATAATTTTGGACTTTGCGATAGATTCCTTATGCCACCAGAAATTCTAAATTGTTTTAATAAACACGAGTCGTTCTCCCGTAGTGGTCGCATCGATGCTCATCAGGGTTTAGGTTTCATTTTAGAGGGAAATATTCGGAACATTCAAAACCATATTACAAAGTCTTAGTATTGCCAGAATTTTAGGGACGCGAAGGAAGTCCAAATGATGATTCCTATGAAAATGAGTCTTGTGTCGAAATAAAAAATCAACTGATGAGTCTTTTGAAAAGGAGCGCAGTGTTGAAATAAAATCAAATTGAGAAAATCTGTCCATATTAAGTGTTAGTGATGTAGTAAATAGTCAAAATTGTGAAATTAAAAGTGTGAAAGGCAAGCTTAAAGTGCTGTCATTAAATGCTACAATAAAGTATAGCTTGCATCAATTGCTTCGAATATGATTAGGACAATTGACTTTAATTTGATTATAATAGATTTTTTTTAATTTGTTTTGATAAACATGAGAAAGGATTTTTATTTCGTCAATTATATTTTTAATGCTTGTTTAAATATTTGCACCATCGGATTCTTTTGACCATATTTCAGCATAATTTCTATCATAGACATTTATAATTTATAATATTGAAATACAATATATATATAATATTATAAAGACAAAAATTGTCATGTTTTTCTGCCCCCCCCCCCCCCCCCCCCCATGGTGATTGGGGAAACGAAATATCGTCACTTGGTCTTCTCCCGACCGGCAGTAAAACGCTTGCCGAAGTGGGGTGTCCGTTTGGCTGTGCGGGATGTATCAAGTTCGCAGTCACGTCCGGTCAGAATGGGGACGTTAACTCCGATGTCTCGTGTAAAGTGAATGCCACGCTCTTTGCACGTTAAGAACCATTGCAACAACTCTTTGAGTGGTCCGTAGGTGGTCTGTTGCAAGGCAAAATTTCGGTCCCTATCCAATATATCCTCATTTTCCAGTGGCAGTTCTTATTTTCCCGACCATTATCCCGGATGGCCTCTAATACAAGACCTACCTTTTGTATTTTTTTTTAACTTGTTCTCGTCCTGAACATGCATGAAATATTATGCACAAATTATATGTGATTGATTGTTGATTTTTAACGCCACAGTATTGGCAAGATGTTGTGGCCAGGTTTTATTGGTGGTGGATGCCTGATTGCTCACATACTTTATAGTACAGCCTGAAGAATGCCCTCAGATTTGAGGGAATCTCAAATTTCACAACTGATTAGCTTCACAGTTTGAAGTCCTTGTAATTTATATATCACTCTTCCCAATAAATTGAACACAGATGTTACACATAGCTAGGTTATCTGATAAGAACGTCAACATTTCGAAATTTTCTGTCTTTACTTGAAATATAAATATAAATATTCTTCATAAGATTTTGACAATCTAGTCTGTTTTTTGTTCCATTAATCATGTTCAGATACAGTTAAAGGAATGTGATATGAAGTTATGATTTTTTTTTATTAATTTTCCATTTTTTAAAAATTTAGAATAGACCCATAATCTGTTGTCATTTTGAAGATTAATTTTCATTAAAAATGAATAATCTTAGTAATTTTCACATTTATTTTGATAAAATGTCATTGAATGATAAAAGGAAATTTCCTAAATATTTAAAAGAAATTCTTAATAGAATATTCATTAGGCAAAGTAACCCAAATAATTCAGTCCCTCCCCGTGATCGACTCTCCCACTCGCGAGGGCCTGAATTCTTTATACAATAAAAACGCGTCACGAATCCAGGATTTTGATTGGTACTCTCTGTGTGAGAGAGCCAATCAGCTAATAGCTCAATGTTATCGAGATAGGTAAATCCCGAGCTAATTGCGAATGATTATTTGACGATTTTTTATTGACAAGGCCTTCAGGCGTTAATGTAGCCATCGTAGAGCAGTGGAATATAACGACTGAATTATTCGGGTTATAGGCAAAGACAATTTGGAAATAAAGCCTCCTTTTTGTACGCCCGTTTATGAGAAGTATTATGGTATACCGTTGTCCATCCGTCCGTCTGTCTGTCTGTCCGTCATAGATAACCACAGACCTTTGATTACAGCAATCCTAGTTCAGATAACTTGCACAAGGAGAGTTTGAATTCTCAACCTGAATGCAGACTTACTTGTGCATTTACTTTATAGTTTTGCTCTCATACTGATATTTTGTTTGTAATTATGACGTTTACTTACATTTAATATCATAAAATATACATTAATATCTATTAAAAATATTGATATGTTATTATAGTGATGAATTTAACTTTAACATGTTAAGATACTGAAGTAAATGAATAAATAAATAGAAAAATTTCTTTGAACATATGTTGCTGTATATGATTATGACCTTTTCTTATCAGACATATCATATAAAGTCATTAAAATAAATTATTTATTTACACCAAAAGTCTACATTTTTTTGTATATTTTTATTGAAGCTTATATACATACTTTTGATTATTTAAGATTAAAATAAGAATAATTTCAATTTCAAAAAAATAATAACAAATATCTAAAAACAAACTTAAGTATATACATTATGGGATTTTCTCATGATTGAAGGCTTTAGTGTAGCATAAAATTGCTTATATCCTCTCCATTTGATTTTTTGGGGACAGTTGTCTCATTGGCAATTATTTCACATCTGATTAGTTTTTACATTAGTGAAATTAGAAACATTCAATTTAAATTAAAACTTGGACCACTTAAGAATCAGTAGACAATTAAAATGTAACTTATAATTTCATATGACAACTCTAGAGAAGTTGGGAAATTATTTTCATTTAATATCATATGCATAAATTATATATTTACAGATACATGTAACAATAGAAATAAGGAATAAAGAAGAGCAGGAAACATTTCCATTTTTAGGATTTATGGAACAGAGGACTATTTGACTTGTTTTTACTTTAACTTGGCCCTTTTAACAATAATTATGCTTCTGAAATGTGTTTGGTTCTTTACTTTCAGAGTATTTAAGTTGTATTAAATTTTGTTTATTTGATTGAAGATTATTTACTTATAATTATTTAAGATATTATTTACATATGTTTCATTTTAATATTATTTTTATGCATTTGTATTTATTTATCTTTTAATCCACTTTTTTTCTTAACATTTTTATATTTTTATATATACAAAGTAAAACACCATAATCATTTTATATTGATGACATGGGGTAGATGTACATGAGACAATGCTGCTGCTGCAATACAATAAAACATTCATAGATGCAAAGCAAGCACATTAGCCATATACATGTATGTACTGTAGTATTTGAGACATAAAAAAATATCATAGATGTAAAAGGTCTACTTTAATGATTTATTAGGTGTGAAGGACTTAAACAGAGTGGTTTTAGAATCGTTCACTTCTCCCAGAGGTATTCCTTGATGTCTCTCTAGTGGCCTCTCATGACATGACTTTTCACTGTTATATGCTTCCAGGGAGATTTTGAAGTGTGGTGACCCCTGCACCTAAATAAATCATTTTCAGCAGATACATATCTCTGTTTTCAGACTATTTGATGAAAACTTTAAACTAATATACAAATTAGAAAAATGAAAACTGAGCAACTTGAACCCACAAAATACAGATGATCTCAGGTGCTCTGGAAGAGTAAGCAGATCCTGCTCCATGTGTAGTATTTAGAATGAGATGCCTAGGTGCCCTTTTCCTATATGTAATCACATGATTTTGCAAATTATTGTGTGCTTTTATTATTGCAAATTTGAAGAATGGAATAAAATGTGTAAAAAGTATTGCTTTTGCAGAAAAATCAGCACACAGATATAGGAATGGTATATATGTATCTGATTTAAGTATAGATCCTGTGTCCAAGCTTTGTTTTCTTGTAATAAGCTTGGACACAGGATTTGCATTTTAATCAGATTAAAAGGTATCAGAATGCAATTTATTATTTAGATTGATTGATTGATTGTTGGTTGCTTAACGTCCAGTGGCAAATATTTCATGCATATTCAGGACGAGAACAAGTTCACAATAAATACAATAGGTAGGTTCTGTAATAGATAAAGGGATTAAGGTCGGAGAAATTTAGACTACCACGGGAAATGAGGGTATATTGGATAGGGACAGAAATTTAGCCTTGCAACAGGTCACCTACGGACCCCTCAAAGAGTTGTTGCAAGGGTTCTTAACGTGCAAAGAGCGTGGCACTCTCTTTACACGAGGCATCGGATTTAACGTCCCCATTCTGACCGGACGTGGCTGCAAATTTGTACATCCCGCACAGCCAAAACGGACGCCCCACTTTAGCACGGGTTTTACTGCCGGTCGGAGGAAGACCAATGGTGACCATACTTCTATTCCCCAGTCACCCTTGGGGGTTTTATTATTTAGATACTCACCCACTCACATTAATACAGTAATAAAAACTTTGCTATCCTTTCTGAATTTGCAGTACCTAATATTCCATCATGATAGACCTCGAAAAAGATTAGTGTGAAATAAAAGTTGTGGGTCGAAAAATTAATATCAACGCAACAAAACAGGATCACCAAAATCAGAGTGAGACATTCATATGCTATCTTCAAATCAGACCTCAGAAGCAATATAGCTTTTTTTAATGCTCTTAATGGTCATATAGCTCTCACTTGTATTAAGACTTGTATGTACTAGGCATTGAGCATACCTGTTGAAGGTTAATCCAGGAAAGCCCTTGAATGCATTCAATTTAAAATATTTATTTTTTCATTTTAAATGAAGGAATAGTGTAATTAATGAAATACCATTGTTTATGTTAATTTCTTCAGCAGCAGCATATCTGGGTTGAACTATTTTTTTCAACTTTAGTTTTTTCTTGGGAAAAGTTGTTTTTAAAAGAAACCCATATTGACATGATTGACAATTGATAGAGGATGGTAATTATAGGTAACAGTTATAGCCTTCAACAATTTGCAAACCAATTTGTCAAGTATAAAGGACCTTATAAAACAGCATGTGATAAAAATTCTAAATCTAGAACTAATGATAAAATAAATACAGCTACTATATATATATGGAAGAAAAAAAAATTGATGAATGGCCACTAAACTTTTTCAAAACAATTCTTTAAGAACATGCACACACTTTGAAAACACAATGACAAATATTTGTTACCAGGGCCCAGACACACTTAAACATGAATGGTTAGTGTACAACAGGTTCCTTGATAAGGACAGCCAAAATACAAATGTTTGTGTGTTAACTTCCCACTTGCATAGTAGTTTTATTTATACAATAAGAACAAATACTACAAATCAAGTGAAAATTATTGACTCATCAGATTTTCATGTCACAGTGGCAGGCAGGCAATATTTGTTGATTGATACTTTTAATATTTTTAAAATTGACAAGTTGACACATTTCAGGTAAATATTTACAGAAACAAAGAATGGCTGTAATCATTAGACTTGAAAAAATGGCTTAAACAGACATTAGCGTTTACACTTTGCATTTGTGCAAGCTTTTCATTCAGACAATATTTTTTGCCCAGGGGAGGGCTTCCAAACAACTGAAGTCATTTATATGGACAAATTCATTCATAGAATAAACCAGTTTCAATGTACTACGTAAATCTGTTATACACTGCAGCATAATTAAACAAATAATTAAATAAATGCAGAAAATTATTGAAACAAGGAGTCTGAGCAACATGAAAAAAATCAATAAATGACGGAGTAAAGCCTTCAACCTATAAACATTTTTATGTAAAACATATTAAAAATCCAGAAAAAACATCATCACACTTCATTGTCTGAATCAATTTCGTGGTTAAAAACTGGTAAACTTGACATCATTTGCTCCATTTTGCAATGAAATAACGCCAAAAACGTTAGAAAATGTTGAATTTTGACCTCCGGTTGAGGTATTTATTATGTAAACAAGACTCGAAGTGACGGGGAATTCTTTACATAGTCATGTGCCAATGTGTTTTTGAGTCACATTTATTTATATCTCAACCAATGAAAAGCTTTAGGATGCAATTGTGTCAGTTATTTTCAGACGGGGGTATTACCCGCAGTGTTTTGGAAACCAACGGAGGTAGTCTTTTGATTTAACATATTTCAATAACGAAGCACTTATTTTAATATATTTTTGGCAGTCGTGTGACAAAATCTATTCTGATGAAGATTAAACCGCAAATACTGTTGGATGATAAGTCGTTTTGATAAATTTATTGTCTGAATCATATGCTACGTTTTTGTTTACACGCTGATTACAGCGCCACCTCGAAATTTTAAGATTATGTCCCCTTTCCCGCGTGACCACCGGAAAGAACTCTTTAATGTCACTGGCTTTCCCACTGCATAACTTTGTAAATAAAAAAATGCATCATTACTTCTTAACAAAATTACTATCATGCGGCATCTCCTTTCATGTATTTATTTCAGATGTTGCAGACAATAATATAGTGAGTAGAAGAAAAAAACCTCATTCACATCGACAGATGATATTACTAGTGGAATGCTTAATGGAAATTATGTTCCTATAAAGTTTCAAGCAGTCTGTATTTCCGTACGAAGGAGCATGAGAAAATGAAAAATAAACTTTCTCGCAATTTGACCCTCTGGGTTCTTAATATTTAGAAGCCATCTTAAAGCGCCATGATCACTGCGAACTAGAAAATGTCTCCAATATAAATAATGATGGAATTGGTTTATTGAAGCCACAACAGCTAAACGTTCTCTGCGTGTGACACAATACTTTCTCTCTGTTCTACTAAAAGCTTTGCTGTAGTATGCTACAACTTTCTCAGTTCCATTTTGGACTTAATTAAAACTGCCCCCATGCATGTATTGCTCGCATCTGTGTCTTAAACAAACGAGTCTTCATTATCTTTGCTCACTCTAGTCTGTAGCTGAGCTCGGAATATCTCTAGACCTATGGACTGAACCAAATCTATTATGAAGGGCATCATCTAGGTTATCAAAATCTCGGATTTTAAACTCCTTTAGTTCATTTAAAATGGCTCTAGCGCCACCTTTCAAACTGCTAGTCAGACAGAGTGACATTGTATTATAGTCCCAACCATTACCTTCAGCTAAAATCATTTCATGTGTATTATTCACCACTTTATCATCACTAGCGATTGGTGATCTATCAGTTGCATTAAATTGTATTATATCAGACTGCAAAGAATCATCCATTTTAAAATGATTTTTTTTTCAAACTTCACCAGATAATTTTTATAATTAAAAAATTTTGAATCCCACTTCTGACACAAGTGTAACGTTCCGGAGTTAGGATATACCCGTCGTTACTTATATGGGCCTCTGGTGAAGAAAATAATAATAAACATCATATAGTTCATAAATTGTATTAATACTATTATTTCTGCTGAAGCAATACAACAAATACAGTGGTTCATAAAACACATGAATAAAGATATATCTTATAATAAATATAGGTGATTTGTCCCTAAAAACTTAATAATGATTCATACTAACACTTGTTGCAAGAAAATCTAGTTGGTGCACAGCAAATTATTTGGGACCCTGCTTGGTGCAGGTTGTATAAATATGACCTCATAATTTCATAAAGATAAATAAAAGACGAATAATTAAATATTTAGAAGCTTTCTATTAAATAAAAATACTTTTTCACTTTTTTACATGAAATGTCATGTTCAATAATGCATATGTTGTACAAAATGCAGTATGCAATGATTGTCTGGCAAATTTCTCTCATGGATTTCATGTTAATGTATTTTAGTCTTCTAAATCTTCCTTTGAGCATGCAAAAACATCTCTTAATTTTCTGGCGTTTTGATGACAATGCAATATTAAAACGAGTCTGTTGTTGTGATAAATGTCCATTGTCTCTGTATGGAGTTAAGAGCCATTCTTTTAAAGGATATGCTGGAATATCCAATAGATGATAGCGACCATTGCCACATTTCTGGAATCCATTTTCATATAAACCTGAATTTCTAAATACTTTAGCGTCATGGACACGTCCCGGCCAACCTACATTTATGTCAATTAATTTCAAATCTTCTGTACAAACACCTTGAAGCACCACTGAGTGAAACTGCTTTCTGTTGATTTTGGATTATGTAATGGTGCTTCAATTTGAATATGGCTACCATCAATGGCTCCTAAAATGCCTGGAAAATTGCGTGTTCCCATATCATCAAATCTCTGTGATATGTGCTGAAAATCATTATTTTGTGGCCATACAATAAAATTTGAAAGCAGATTATCACATATTGTCTCAATAACCTGTCTTTTACAACGAATAAAACTATGTTCAGTAACTCCAAATCGATCACTCAATTCTTTAATTGTTTCTTGGGAAACTAAATACCTCATAGTCATTAAAACCTTCTCCTGAAGAAAAAAAGTTTATATAGACAAAAACTAAAAACAAACCGTCAGTAATTCTGAATTAAAGAAGAACTAAACAAAAAGAAAATATCGTTCATTGTTAGTCAATTAAATGTCTAGGAGAGAAAAACTTTTTAAAGACATAAACTAAAAAAAAAAAACAGTAATTCTGAATTTAAAGATAAATAATGTTCCTTGTATGTCACTTCAATCTTTTTTCATGTTTTGCTTTTTCCTGTATGCTTTTCTGAATCTATCCACTATTTTCTTTATATAATATTTCCTTTTTTTTTTTCAGGAAACACATTCCCCCGGAGGCACATTTTAATTTAGAAATTAAGTCATATTTTGTAACCCGGTTTTCTTTTATGTTTTATTCACAAACTTGAAGAAGCATATCAGCGTCTTCTGTTGCAAATGACCACCTGTGGTGTATTGCTACTTCCCTACGATATTCTACTCAGCGTCGGGGCAACGGGTCTTGGTTTTTTCTGGGGTCTAAGTATGCACTTTGGTTTAAAGTTTCTTTATTTTTGCAGATAGAAATCTACTGTCTCATCGTCATTGGAGATGGATTGAGACGCAACGTCAGCATAAAAAGATCCCTTTTTTTAGAAAAAAAAACGTGACCCGCCCCCCTTTTGAAATGAAATGGTCGTTTACATAGCCAAACTATGAAATCAGGATTCAAATCGGTGAAATTTCGTCCGCAAATATACGACATGTATCCAATATTTCCACAGCTGCGAGTTCCTGTAAGTTTAATCAGAATGTATAGTTCATGTAGATTGGTGGCCCAACAAAGACCAAGTAGACAGAAACCTGCTACACTAATCTAGAGGTTTCTCAAATAGGTGGTTCAACACTTAAAAGTAGTACAGAGGATGACAGTGTTGAAAACAACATGACAGCAGATAAAAATGTAGGTTGGGCGTTAAGACCCTTGCAACAACTCGCTTTGAGGTGTCCGTAGGTGACCTGTTCATCGGAAGGTACCAAGACTTTGTTGATAAATATTCCGTATCAACTTCACAAATAATACATGATGGTCTTGGTGTATAGAATCTGCGTACTGGCGTTGTTAATCATCTTAATAACGTGTTCTATTGCTCTTTTATTTGTCTTAATAAATATTACCTTTACTGTTATGGCGATTTCTATTTGACGTGGCTCGATACTTATGTATACCGTCAAGGTGTTGTTTGTATTATCTTTCATTTTTTGCTAGTGTGCTCTGACTTTTTGTGTTTCTTTGATACATATGACGTGGCTCTGTACATTTAAACATACCGCCATTATGTTATTGTTCTATTATAAATTTTGCATACTTTGAACGACAAAATTAATATCTCTGCCTGTGTGACGTTTACATTCTGACGTCAAACACGCGATTCTACACCATTTGATGTTAGGACTTAAAATATTTCAATCCTTTATGGGTTGATTTAACATACATGTCTGCTCTTTGATCGGGTTGTTGTCTTTTTGACATATTCCCCATTTCCATTCTCAATTTTATAAATAAAATACAAAAATAAGTTAGCAATGAACGTGGTTGTTTAATTTGATATTTCCTTCTTTGTTAAATATTTGTTTGTTTTTGTTCTGATTGAGATTGTGACACGGTGATGACTGCTGTACCCTTCTTTTGACATTTTATCTATTATGTCTGTTTTTTTCACGCATCGTTGTCAATGACGACGGACGACGACCGCCAAGTGAGGAGAGAAGCTCACTTGGGCCAGGTGAGCTAAAAATCAGATGTTGAAAACGAATGGTGAAAGTTGAAACCGAAAAAAATAGTGTTGAAAGTTGAAAATCAGATGTTGAATGTTAAAAACGAATGTTGAAAACGAATGTCAAATGCTGAAAACGAAAACAAAGTGTTGAAAGCTGAAAATCAGATGTTGAAAACGAATGTTAAAAACAAATGTTGAATGTTAAAAACGAATGTTGGATGTTGAAAATTTTTTAAAACGAATGTTGAATGTCGAAAGTTAAAAACGACTGATGAAAGTTTAAAACTCGAATGTTGTATGTTTGAAACGAATGTTTAATGTTGAAAACGAAAAAAATAGTGTTGAAAGTTGAAAATAAGATGTTGAATGTTAAAAACGAATGTTGAAATCGAATGTCAAATGCTGAAAACGAAAAAAAAGTGTTGAAAGCTGAAAATCAGATGTTGAAAACGAATGTTAAAAACAAATGTTGAATGTTAAAAACGAATGTTGGATGTTGAAAATTTTAAAACGAATGTCGAATGTCGAAAGTTAAAAACGAATGATGAAAGTTTAAAACGCGAATGTTGTATGTTGAAAACAAATGTTAAATGTTGAAAACGAAAAAAATAGTGTTGAAAGTTAAAAACCAGATGTTGAAAACGAATGTTAAAAACAAATGTAGAATGTTAAAAACGAATGTTGGATGTTGAAAATTTTAAAACGAATGTTAAAAGTTGAAAACGAATGGTGAAAGTTAGAAACTCGAATGTTGTATGTTTTAAAAACAAATGCTAAATTTTGAAAACGAAAAAATTAGTGTTGAAAGTTGAAAATCAGATGTTGAAAACGAATGTTAATAACAAATGTTGGATGTTGAAAATTTTAAAACGAATCTTGAATGTCGAAAACGAATGTTGAAAGACGAAAATCGAATGTTCAAAACGAGCGTTAAATGTTAAAAACGAATGTTGAATGATGAAAATGAACGTTGAATGATGAAAATGAACGTTGAAAGTTGAAAGTCGACTTAAAAACAAATGTTGAATGTTGAAAATTGAATGTTGAATGTTAAAAACGAATTTTAAAAGTTGAAAAACGAAAGTTGTATGTTAAAAACGAATATTGAATGTCGAAAATCGAATGTTCAAAACAAGGCGTTTAATGTTGGAAACGAATGTTGAATGTCGAGAACGAATGTTGTAAGTTAAAAATCGAATGTTGAAAACGAATGTTAAAACGGATGTTGAAAACGAATGTTGAAAACGAATGTTAAAAACAAATGTTGAATGTTAAAAACGAACGTCGGATGTCGAAAATGTTAAACGAATTTTGAATGTCGAAAATGTTAAATAGAATGTTGAATGTCAAACTCAAATGTTAAAAGTTGAAAAGCGAAGTTGAAAACGAATGGTGAAAGTTGGAAATCGAATGTTGAATATTGAAAACGAATGTTGAAAGTTAAAACTCGAATGTTGACTGTTAAAAACAAATGTTGAAAACAAATGTTAAATGTTGAAATTCGAATGTTGAAAACGAATGTTGAATGTTGAAAACAAATACTGAGAGTTTCATCCTAATGTTGAAAAGGACAGTTAAATGTTGAAAACAAATGTTGAAAGTTGAAAAAAAAGTCGAATGTTGAAAACGAAAGTAAAAAAATAAGTGTTCAAATTTGAAAATTATTGTTGACTGCTGAAAATCAAATGTTGAAAACGAAAGTTGAATTTTAAAAACGAATGTTAAAAGTTGAAAACGAAAGATGAATGTTGAAACGAATGTGGAAAGTTGAAAATCGAAGGTAAAATGTTAAGAAGGAATGTCGAATGTTGAAAAACGAATGTTGAATGTCGAAAACGAATGGTTAAAGTTGGAAATCAAATGTTAAATGTTGAAAAGAAATGTTGAAAACGAATGTTGAATGTTGAAAACGAAAAAATAGTGTTTGAAGTTGAAAACAAATGTTTAATGTTGAAAACGAATGTTGAAAGAGGAAATTTAAAATCGAATGTTGAATGTTGAAAGTAGTGTTGAAAATTAAAAAAAAAATAGTGTTGAGAGTTGAAAACGAAGGTTAGAAGTTGGAATAAAATGTTGAGAACGAATGTGAAAAAAAAAACGAATGTTGAATTTTGAAAACGAGGAAATGTTGAATGTTGAAAACGAATGTTGAAAATTGATATCCAAATGTTGAAAACGAATAAGAATATTGAAAACGAATGTTGAATTTTGCAAAAGAATGTTAAAAGTCGAAAATCGAATGTTGAAAACGAGCGTTAAATGCTGAAAACGAATGGTGAAAGTTGAAACCGAAAAAAATAGTGTTGAAAGTTGAAAATCAGATGTTGAATGTTAAAAACGAATGTTGAAAACGAATGTCAAATGCTGAAAACGAAAACAAAGTGTTGAAAGCTGAAAATCAGATGTTGAAAACGAATGTTAAAAACAAATGTTGAATGTTAAAAACGAATGTTGGATGTTGAAAATTTTTTAAAACGAATGTTGAATGTCGAAAGTTAAAAACGACTGATGAAAGTTTAAAACTCGAATGTTGTATGTTTGAAACGAATGTTTAATGTTGAAAACGAAAAAAATAGTGTTGAAAGTTGAAAATAAGATGTTGAATGTTAAAAACGAATGTTGAAATCGAATGTCAAATGCTGAAAACGAAAAAAAAGTGTTGAAAGCTGAAAATCAGATGTTGAAAACGAATGTTAAAAACAAATGTTGAATGTTAAAAACGAATGTTGGATGTTGAAAATTTTAAAACGAATGTCGAATGTCGAAAGTTAAAAACGAATGATGAAAGTTTAAAACGCGAATGTTGTATGTTGAAAACAAATGTTAAATGTTGAAAACGAAAAAAATAGTGTTGAAAGTTAAAAACCAGATGTTGAAAACGAATGTTAAAAACAAATGTAGAATGTTAAAAACGAATGTTGGATGTTGAAAATTTTAAAACGAATGTTAAAAGTTGAAAACGAATGGTGAAAGTTAGAAACTCGAATGTTGTATGTTTTAAAAACAAATGCTAAATTTTGAAAACGAAAAAATTAGTGTTGAAAGTTGAAAATCAGATGTTGAAAACGAATGTTAATAACAAATGTTGGATGTTGAAAATTTTAAAACGAATCTTGAATGTCGAAAACGAATGTTGAAAGACGAAAATCGAATGTTCAAAACGAGCGTTAAATGTTAAAAACGAATGTTGAATGATGAAAATGAACGTTGAATGATGAAAATGAACGTTGAAAGTTGAAAGTCGACTTAAAAACAAATGTTGAATGTTGAAAATTGAATGTTGAATGTTAAAAACGAATTTTAAAAGTTGAAAAACGAAAGTTGTATGTTAAAAACGAATATTGAATGTCGAAAATCGAATGTTCAAAACAAGGCGTTTAATGTTGGAAACGAATGTTGAATGTCGAGAACGAATGTTGTAAGTTAAAAATCGAATGTTGAAAACGAATGTTAAAACGGATGTTGAAAACGAATGTTGAAAACGAATGTTAAAAACAAATGTTGAATGTTAAAAACGAACGTCGGATGTCGAAAATGTTAAACGAATTTTGAATGTCGAAAATGTTAAATAGAATGTTGAATGTCAAACTCAAATGTTAAAAGTTGAAAAGCGAAGTTGAAAACGAATGGTGAAAGTTGGAAATCGAATGTTGAATATTGAAAACGAATGTTGAAAGTTAAAACTCGAATGTTGACTGTTAAAAACAAATGTTGAAAACAAATGTTAAATGTTGAAATTCGAATGTTGAAAACGAATGTTGAATGTTGAAAACAAATACTGAGAGTTTCATCCTAATGTTGAAAAGGACAGTTAAATGTTGAAAACAAATGTTGAAAGTTGAAAAAAAAGTCGAATGTTGAAAACGAAAGTAAAAAAATAAGTGTTCAAATTTGAAAATTATTGTTGACTGCTGAAAATCAAATGTTGAAAACGAAAGTTGAATTTTAAAAACGAATGTTAAAAGTTGAAAACGAAAGATGAATGTTGAAACGAATGTGGAAAGTTGAAAATCGAAGGTAAAATGTTAAGAAGGAATGTCGAATGTTGAAAAACGAATGTTGAATGTCGAAAACGAATGGTTAAAGTTGGAAATCAAATGTTAAATGTTGAAAAGAAATGTTGAAAACGAATGTTGAATGTTGAAAACGAAAAAATAGTGTTTGAAGTTGAAAACAAATGTTTAATGTTGAAAACGAATGTTGAAAGAGGAAATTTAAAATCGAATGTTGAATGTTGAAAGTAGTGTTGAAAATTAAAAAAAAAATAGTGTTGAGAGTTGAAAACGAAGGTTAGAAGTTGGAATAAAATGTTGAGAACGAATGTGAAAAAAAAAACGAATGTTGAATTTTGAAAACGAGGAAATGTTGAATGTTGAAAACGAATGTTGAAAATTGATATCCAAATGTTGAAAACGAATAAGAATATTGAAAACGAATGTTGAATTTTGCAAAAGAATGTTAAAAGTCGAAAATCGAATGTTGAAAACGAGCGTTAAATGCTGAAAACGAATGTTGAAAGTTGAAAATCGACTATTGAAAAAAAATGTTGAATTTTGATTGATTGTTGGTTGCTTAACGTCCACAGAATTCATGCATGTTCAGGACGAGAACAAGTCAACAATAAATACAATATGTAGGTCTTGTCATAATACAGGCCATTCGGGATGATGATCATGGAAATTTGGACTGCCAATGGAAAATGAGTGTATATTAGATAGGGACAGAAATTTAGCCTTGCAACAGGCCACCTACGGACTCCTCAAAGAGTTGTTGCAAGGGTTCTTAACGTGTTAAGCGTGGCACTCTCTTTATACGAGGCATCGGATTTAACGTCCTCATTCTGACCGGTCGTGACTGCGAACTTGATACACTCATCAATTAATCAATGTTAAATGTTGAAATCTTATGTTGTAAACGAATGTTGAAACATTGATAATATACGCATTATAAATATTCTCTTCTACTTGTTTGAATGTTTTTTTTTAGAAATTTGTAAATATTGAATATTTATTTCAGTTGAGGCCACCAGGGAGATGATATTGACATGATAAAGGTACAATTCAATCACATTTTTTGTACTTTTTTTGTCACTTATTTTTAATAAGTTTATTACAATGTGTTCATAGCTGTCATGGTAGGTTTTAAAAAAAATGTTTGTCTTTATTTTATTCTCTTCTACTTGTTTGAATGTTTTTTATAGAATTATTTGTAAATATTGAATATTTATTTCAGCTGAGGCCACAAGGGAGATAATGACACGATCAAGAACCAGGATGATAAAGTTGCAATTCAATCACATTTTTGTACTTTTTTTAGTCACTAATTTTTAATAAGTTAATTACAATGTGTCCATAGCTGTCATGTTAGGTTAAAAAAAATGTTTGTCTTAATTTTATTCTCTTCTACTTTTTTGAATGTTTTTTATATAGAAATTTGTAAATATTGAATATTTATTTCAGTTGAGGCCACCAGGGAGATGATATTGACACGATCAAGAACCATGATGATAAAGGTACAATTCAATCACATTTTTTGTACTTTTTTTGTCACTTATTTTTAATAAGTTTATTACAATGTGTCCATAGCTGTCATGTTGGGTTAAAAAAAATGTTTGTCTTTATTTTATTCCCTTCTACTTGTTTGAATGTTTTTTTATAGAATTATTTGTAAATATTGAATATTTATTTCATTTGAGGCCACAAGGGAGATGATAATGACACGATCAAGAACCAGGATGATAAAGTTACAATTCAATCACATTTTTGTACTTTTTTTAGTCACTAATTTTTAATAAGTTTATTACAATGTGCCCATAGCTGTCATGTTCGGTTAAAAAAAAATGTTTGTCTTTATTTTATTCTCTTCTACTTTTTTGAATGTTTTTTTATATAGAAATTTGTAAATATTGAATTTTTATTTCAGTTGAGGCCACCAGGGAGATGATATTGACACGATCAAGAACCAAGATGATAAAGGTACAATTCAATCACATTTTTTGTACTTTTTTTGTCACTTATTTTTAATAAGTTTATTACAATGTGTTCATAGCTGTCATGGTAGGTTTAAAAAAAAATGTTTGTCTTTATTTTATTCTCTTCTACTTGTTTGAATGTTTTTTATAGAATTATTTGTAAATATTGAATATTTATTTCAGTTGAGGCCACAAGGGAGATAATGACACGATCAAGAACCAGGATGATAAAGTTACAATTCAATCACATTTTTGTACTTTTTTTAGTCACTAATTTTTAATAAGTTTATTACAATGTGTTCATAGCTGTCATGTTAGGTTAAAAAAAATGTTTGTCTTTATTTTATTCCCTTCTACTTGTTTGAATGTTTTTTTTATAGAATTATTTGTAAATATTGAATATCTATTTCAGTTGAGGCCACAAGGGAGATGATAATGACACGATCAAGAACCAGGATGATAAAGTTACAATTCAATCACATTTTTGTACTTTTTTTAGTCACTAATTTTTAATAAGTTTATAACAATGTGTGCATAGCTGTCATGTTAGGTTAAAAAAAAATGTTTGTCTTTATTTTATTCTCTTCTACTTGTTTGAATGTTTTTCATAGAATTATTTGTAAATATTGAATATTTATTTCAGTTGAGGCTACAAGGGAGATAATGACACGATCAAGAACCAGGATGATAAAGTTACAATTCAATCACATTTTTGTACTTTTCTAGTCACTAATTTTTAATAAGTTAATTACAATGTGTCCATAGCTGTCATGTTAGGTAAAAAAAAAATGTTTGTCTTTATTTTATTCTCTTCTACTTTTTTTAATGTTTTTTTATAAAGATTTATGTAAATATTGAATATTTATTTCAGTTGAGGACACAAGGGAGATGATAATGACACGATCAAGAACCAGGATGATAAAGGTACAATTAAATCACATTTTTTGTCCTTTTTTTGTCACTAATTTTTATTAAGTTTATTACAATGTGTGCATAGCTGTCATGTTTGGTTTAAAAAAAATGTTTGTCTTTATTTTATTCTCTTCTACTTTTTTGAATGTTTTTTATATAGAAATTTGTAAATATTGAATATATATTTTAGTTGAGGCCAAAAGAACAATACAAATCCGATCAAGAACCATGATGATAAAGGTACAATTCAATCACATTTTTTGTACTTCTTTTGTCACTAATTTTTAATAAGTTTATTACAATGTGCCCATAGCTGTCATGTTCGGTTAAAAAAAAATGTTTGTCTTTATTTTATTCTCTTCTACTTTTTTGAATGTTTTTTTATATAGAAATTTGTAAATATTGAATTTTTATTTCAGTTGAGGCCACCAGGGAGATGATATTGACACGATCAAGAACCAGGATGATAAAGTTACAATTCAATCACATTTTTTGTCACTTATTTTTAATAAGTTTATTACAATGTGTTCATAGCTGTCATGGTAGGTTTAAAAAAATATGTTTGTCTTTATTTTATTCTCTTATACTTGTTTGAATGTTTTTTATAGAATTATTTGTAAATATTGAATATTTATTTCAGTTGAGGCCACAAGGGAGATAATGACACGATCAAGAACCAGGATGATAAAGTTACAATTCAATTACATTTTTGTACTTTTTTTAGTCACTAATTTTTAATAAGTTTATTACAATGTGTTCATAGCTGTCATGTTAGGTTAAAAAAAATGTTTGTCTTTATTTTATTCCCTTCTACTTGTTTGAATGTTTTTTTTATAGAATTATTTGTAAATATTGAATATTTATTTCAGTTGAGGCCACAAGGGAGATGATAATGACACGATCAAGAACCAGGATGATAAAGTTACAATTCAATCACATTTTTGTACTTTTTTTAGTCACTAATTTTTAATAAGTTTATAACAATGTGTCCATAGCTGTCATGTTAGGTTAAAAAAAAAATGTTTGTCTTTATTTTATTCTCTTCTACTTGTTTGAATGTTTTTCATAGAATTATTTGTAAATATTGAATATTTATTTCAGTTGAGGCTACAAGGGAGATAATGACACGATCAAGAACCAGGATGATAAAGTTACAATTCAATCACATTTTTGTACTTTTTTTAGTCACTAATTTTTAATAAGTTTATTACAATGTGTCCATAGCTGTCATGTTAGGTAAAAAAAAAATGTTTGTCTTTATTTTATTCTCTTCTACTATTTTTAATGTTTTTTTATAAAGATTTATGTAAATATTGAATATTTATTTCAGTTGAGGACACAAGGGAGATGATAATGACATGATCAGGAACCAGGATGATAAAGGTACATTTAAATCACATTTTTTGTCCTTTTTTTGTCACTGATTTTTAATAAGTTTATTACAATGTGTGCATAGCTGTCATGTTTGGTTTAAAAAAAAATGTTTGTCTTTATTTTATTCTCTTCTACTTTTTTGAATGTTTTTTATATAGAAATTTGTAAATATTGAATATATACTTTAGTTGAGGCCAAAAGAACAATACAAATCCGATCAAGAACCATGATGATAAAGGTACAATTCAATCACATTTTTTGTACTTCTTTTGTCACTAATTTTTAATAAGTTTATTACAATGTGTGCATAGCTGTCATGTTTGGTTTTTAAAAAAAAGAATGTTTTTTATTTTATTCTTTTCTACTTTTTTGAATGTTTTTATATAGATATTTGTAAATATTGAATATTTATTTTAGTTGAGGCCACCAGGGAGATGATAATGACACAATCAAGAACCAGGATGATAAAGGTACAGTTAAATCACATTTTTTGTACTTTTTTTTGTCACTAATTTTTAATAAGTTTATTACAATGTGTTCATAGCTGTCATGTTAGGTTAAAAAAAATGTTTGTCTTTATTTTATTCTCTTCTACTTTTTTGAATGTTTTTTATATAGAAATTTGTAAATATTGAATATTTATTTCAGTTGAGGCCACAAGGGAGATGATATTGACACAATCAAGAACCAGGATGATAAAAGTACAATTCAATCACATTTTTTGTACTTTTTTTGTCACTTATTTTTAATGAGTTCAATGTGTTCATAGCTGTCATGGTAGGTTTAAAAAAAATGTTTGTCTTTATTTTATTCTCTTCTACTTGTTTGAATGTTTTTTATAGAATTATTTGTGAATATTGAATATTATTTTAGTTGAGGCCACAAGGGAGATAATGACACGATCAAGAACCAGGCTGATAAAGTTACAATTCAATCACATTTTTGTACTTTTTTTAGTCAATAATTTTTAATAAGTTTATTACAATGTGTCCATAGCTGTCATGTTAGGTTAAAAAAAAAATGTTTGTCTTTATTTTATTCTCTTCTACTTTTTTGAATGCTTTTTATATAGAAATTTGTAAATATTGAATATTTATTTCAGTTGAGGCCACAAGGGAGATCATGACACGACCAAGAACAAGGATGATAAAAGTACAATTCAATCACATTTTTTGTACTTTTTTTAGTCACTAATTTTTAATAAGTTTATTACAATGTGTTCATAGCTGTCATGTTAGGTAAAAAAAAAATGTGTGTCTTTATTTTATTCTCTTTTACTTTTTTGAATGCTTTTTATATAGAAATTTGTAAATATTGAATATTTATTTCAGTTGAGGGCACAAGGGAGATCATGACACGATCAAGAACAAGGATGATAAAGGTACAATTTAATCACATTTTTTGTACTTTTTTTAGTCACTAATTTTTAATAAGTTTATTACAATGTGTTCATAGCTGTCATGTTAGGTTTAAAAAAAATATTTGTCTTTATTTTATTCCCTTCTACTTGTTTGAATGTTTTTTTATAGAATTATTTGTAAATATTGAATATTTATTTCAGTTGAGGCCACAAGGGAGATGATAATGACACGATCAAAAACCAGGATGATAAAGTTACAATTCAATCACATTTTTGTACTTTTTTTAGTCACTAATTTTTAATAAGTTTATTACAATGTGCCCATAGCTGTCATGTTCGGTTAAAAAAAAATGTTTGTCTTTATTTTATTCTCTTCTACTTTTTTGAATGTTTTTTTATATAGAAATTTGTAAATATTGAATTTTTATTTCAGTTGAGGCCACCAGGGAGATGATATTGACACGATCAAGAACCAGGATGATAAAGTTACAATTCAATCACATTTTTTGTCACTTATTTTTAATAAGTTTATTACAATGTGTTCATAGCTGTCATGGTAGGTTTAAAAAAATATGTTTGTCTTTATTTTATTCTCTTCTACTTGTTTGAATGTTTTTTATAGAATTATTTGTAAATATTGAATATTTATTTCAGTTGAGGCCACAAGGGAGATAATGACACGATCAAGAACCAGGATGATAAAGTTACAATTCAATCACATTTTTGTACTTTTTTTAGTCACTAATTTTTAATAAGTTTATTACAATGTGTTCATAGCTGTCATGTTAGGTTAAAAAAAATGTTTGTCTTTATTTTATTCCCTTCTACTTGTTTGAATGTTTTTTTTATAGAATTATTTGTAAATATTGAATATTTATTTCAGTTGAGGCCACAAGGGAGATGATAATGACACGATCAAGAACCAGGATGATAAAGTTACAATTCAATCACATTTTTGTACTTTTTTTAGTCACTAATTTTTAATAAGTTTATAACAATGTGTCCATAGCTGTCATGTTAGGTTAAAAAAAAAATGTTTGTCTTTATTTTATTCTCTTCTACTTGTTTGAATGTTTTTCATAGAATTATTTGTAAATATTGAATATTTATTTCAGTTGAGGCTACAAGGGAGATAATGACACGATCAAGAACCAGGATGATAAAGTTACAATTCAATCACATTTTTGTACTTTTTTTAGTCACTAATTTTTAATAAGTTTATTACAATGTGTCCATAGCTGTCATGTTAGGTAAAAAAAAAATGTTTGTCTTTATTTTATTCTCTTCTACTATTTTTAATGTTTTTTTATAAAGATTTATGTAAATATTGAATATTTATTTCAGTTGAGGACACAAGGGAGATGATAATGACATGATCAGGAACCAGGATGATAAAGGTACAATTAAATCACATTTTTTGTCCTTTTTTTGTCACTGATTTTTAATAAGTTTATTACAATGTGTGCATAGCTGTCATGTTTGGTTGAAAAAAAAATGTTTGTCTTTATTTTATTCTCTTCTACTTTTTTGAATGTTTTTTATATAGAAATTTGTAAATATTGAATATATACTTTAGTTGAGGCCAAAAGAACAATACAAATCCGATCAAGAACCATGATGATAAAGGTACAATTCAATCACATTTTTTGTACTTCTTTTGTCACTAATTTTTAATAAGTTTATTACAATGTGCCCATAGCTGTCATGTTCGGTTAAAAAAAAATGTTTGTCTTTATTTTATTCTCTTCTACTTTTTTGAATGTTTTTTTATATAGAAATTTGTAAATATTGAATTTTTATTTCAGTTGAGGCCACCAGGGAGATGATATTGACACAATCAAGAACCAGGATGATAAAGTTACAATTCAATCACATTTTTTGTCACTTATTTTTAATAAGTTTATTACAATGTGTTCATAGCTGTCATGGTAGGTTTAAAAAAATATCTTTGTCTTTATTTTATTCTCTTCTACTTGTTTGAATGTTTTTTATAGAATTATTTGTAAATATTGAATATTTATTTCAGTTGAGGCCACAAGGGAGATAATGACACGATCAAGAACCAGGATGATAAAGTTACAATTCAATCACATTTTTGTACTTTTTTTAGTCACTAATTTTTAATAAGTTTATTACAATGTGTTCATAGCTGTCATGTTAGGTTAAAAAAAATGTTTGTCTTTATTTTATTCCCTTCTACTTGTTTGAATGTTTTTTTTATAGAATTATTTGTAAATATTGAATATTTATTTCAGTTGAGGCCACAAGGGAGATGATAATGACACGATCAAGAACCAGGATGATAAAGTTACAATTCAATCACATTTTTGTACTTTTTTTAGTCACTAATTTTTAATAAGTTTATAACAATGTGTCCATAGCTGTCATGTTAGGTTAAAAAAAAAATGTTTGTCTTTATTTTATTCTCTTCTACTTGTTTGAATGTTTTTCATAGAATTATTTGTAAATATTGAATATTTATTTCAGTTGAGGCTACAAGGGAGATAATGACACGATCAAGAACCAGGATGATAAAGTTACAATTCAATCACATTTTTGTACTTTTTTTAGTCACTAATTTTTAATAAGTTTATTACAATGTGTCCATAGCTGTCATGTTAGGTAAAAAAAAAATGTTTGTCTTTATTTTATTCTCTTCTACTATTTTTAATGTTTTTTTATAAAGATTTATGTAAATATTGAATATTTATTTCAGTTGAGGACACAAGGGAGATGATAATGACATGATCAGGAACCAGGATGATAAAGGTACAATTAAATCACATTTTTTGTCCTTTTTTTGTCACTGATTTTTAATAAGTTTATTACAATGTGTGCATAGCTGTCATGTTTGGTTTAAAAAAAAATGTTTGTCTTTATTTTATTCTCTTCTACTTTTTTGAATGTTTTTTATATAGAAATTTGTAAATATTGAATATATACTTTAGTTGAGGCCAAAAGAACAATACAAATCCGATCAAGAACCATGATGATAAAGGTACAATTCAATCACATTTTTTGTACTTCTTTTGTCACTAATTTTTAATAAGTTTATTACAATGTGTGCATAGCTGTCATGTTTGGTTTTAAAAAAAAAGAATGTTTTTTATTTTATTCTTTTCTACTTTTTTGAATGTTTTTATATAGATATTTGTAAATATTGAATATTTATTTTAGTTGAGGCCACCAGGGAGATGATAATGACACAATCAAGAACCAGGATGATAAAGGTACAGTTAAATCACATTTTTTGTACTTTTTTTTGTCACTAATTTTTAATAAGTTTATTACAATGTGTTCATAGCTGTCATGTTAGGTTAAAAAAAATGTTTGTCTTTATTTTATTCTCTTCTACTTTTTTGAATGTTTTTTATATAGAAATTTGTAAATATTGAATATTTATTTCAGTTGAGGCCACAAGGGAGATGATATTGACACAATCAAGAACCAGGATGATAAAAGTACAATTCAATCACATTTTTTGTACTTTTTTTGTCAATAATTTTTAATAAGTTTATTACAATGTGTCCATAGCTGTCATGTTAGGTTAAAAAAAATTGTTTGTCTTTATTTTATTCTCTTCTACTTTTTTGAATGCTTTTTATATAGAAATTTGTAAATATTGAATATTTATTTCAGTTGAGGGCACAAGGGAGATCATGACACGATCAAGAACAAGGATGATAAAGGTACAATTCAATCACATTTTTTGTACTTTTTTTAGTCACTAATTTTTAATAAGTTTATTACAATGTGTTCATAGCTGTCATGTTAGGTTTAAAAAAAATGTTTGTCTTTATTTTATTTTCTTCTACTTTTTTTAATGTTTTTTTATAAAGATTTATGTAAATATTGAATATTTATTTCAGTTGAGGACACAAGGGAGATGATAATGACACGATCAAGAACCAGGATGATAAAGGTACAATTAAATCACATTTTGTGTACTTTTTTTGTCACTAATTTTTAATAAGTTTATTACAATGTGTGCATAGCTGTCATGTTTGGTTGAAAAAAAAATGTTTATCTTTATTTTATTCTCTTCTACTTTTTTGAATGTTTTTTATATAGAAATTTGTAAATATTGAATATATATTTTAGTTGAGGCCAAAAGAACAATACAAATCCGATCAAGAACCATGATGATAAAGGTACAATTCAATCACATTTTTTTACTTTTTTTAGTCGCTAATTTTTAATAAGTTTATTACAATGTGTTCATAGCTGTCATGTTAGGTTAAAAAAAATGTTTGTCTTTATTTTATTCTCTTCTACTTTTTTGAATGTTTTTTATATAGAAATTTGTAAATATTGAATATTTATTTCAGTTGAGGCCACAAGGGAGATGATATTGACACAATCAAGAACCAGGATGATAAAAGTACAATTCAATCACATTTTTTGTACTTTTTTTGTCACTTATTTTTAATAAGTTTATTACAATGTGTTCATAGCTGTCATGGTAGGTTTAAAAAAATGTTTGTCTTTATTTTATTCTCTTCTACTTTTTTGAATGTTTTTTATATAGAAATTTGTAAATATTGAATATTTATTTCAGTTGAGGCCACAAGGGAGATGATATTGACACAATCAAGAACCAGGATGATAAAAGTACAATTCAATCACATTTTTTGTACTTTTTTTGTCACTTATTTTTAATAAGTTTATTACAATGTGTTCATAGCTGTCATGGTAGGTTTAAAAAAAATGTTTGTCTTTATTTTATTCTCTTCTACTTGTTTGAATGTTTTTTATAGAATTATTTGTAAATATTGAATATTATTTTAGTTGAGGCCACAAGGGAGATAATGACACGATCAAGAACCAGGCTGATAAAGTTACAATTCAATCACATTTTTGTACTTTTTTTAGTCAATAATTTTTAATAAGTTTATTACAATGTGTCCATAGCTGTCATGTTAGGTTAAAAAAAAAATGTTTGTCTTTATTTTATTCTCTTCTACTTTTTTGAATGCTTTTTATATAGAAATTTCTAAATATTGAATATTTATTTCAGTTGAGGCCACAAGGGAGATCATGACACGACCAAGAACAAGGATGATAAAGGTACAATTCAATCACATTTTTTGTACTTTTTTTAGTCACTAATTTTTAATAAGTTTATTACAATGTGTTCATAGCTGTCATGTTAGGTTAAAAAAAAATGTTTGTCTTTATTTTATTCTCTTCTACTTTTTTGAATGCTTTTTATATAGAAATTTGTAAATATTGAATATTTATTTCAGTTGAGGGCACAAGGGAGATCATGACACGATCAAGAACAAGGATGATAAAGGTACAATTCAATCACATTTTTTGTACTTTTTTTAGTCACTAATTTTTAATAAGTTTATTACAATGTGTTCATAGCTGTCATGTTAGGTTTAAAAAAAATGTTTGTCTTTATTTTATTTTCTTCTACTTTTTTTAATGTTTTTTTATAAAGATTTATGTAAATATTGAATATTTATTTCAGTTGAGGACACAAGGGAGATGATAATGACACGATCAAGAACCAGGATGATAAAGGTACAATTAAATCACATTTTTTGTACTTTTTTTGTCACTAATTTTTAATAAGTTTATTACAATGTGTGCATAGCTGTCATGTTTGGTTGAAAAAAAAATGTTTATCTTTATTTTATTCTCTTCTACTTTTTTGAATGTTTTTTATATAGAAATTTGTAAATATTGAATATATATTTTAGTTGAGGCCAAAAGAACAATACAAATCCGATCAAGAACCATGATGATAAAGGTACAATTCAATCACATTTGTTGTACTTCTGTTGTCACTAATTTTTAATAAGTTTATTACAATGTGTGCATAGCTGTCATGTTTGGTTTTAAAAAAAAAAATGTTTTTTATTTTATTCTTTTCTACTTTTTTGAATGTTTTTATATAGACATTTGTAAATATTGAATATTTATTTTAGGTGAGGCCACCAGGGAGATGATAATGACACAATCAAGAACCAGGATGATAAGGGTACAATTAAATCACAATTGTCGTACTTTTTTTTGTCACTAATTTTTAATAAGTTTATTACAATGTGTTCATAGCTGTCATGTTAGGTTAAAAAAAATGTTTGTCTTTATTTTATTCCCTTCTACTTGTTTGAATGTTTTTTTATAGAATTATTTGTAAATATTGAATATTTATTTCAGATGAGGCCACAAGGGAGATGATAATGACACGATCAAGAACCAGGATGATAAAGTTACAATTCAATCACATTTTTGTACTTTTTTTAGTCACTAATTTTTAATAAGTTTATTACAATGTGTCCATAGCTGTCATGTTAGGTTTTAATAAATGTTTGTCTTTATTTTATTCTCTTCTACTTTTTTGAATGTTTTTTATATAGAAACTTGTAAATATTGAATATTTATTTCAGTTGAGGCCACCAGGGAGATGATATTGACACGATCAAGAACCAGGATGATAAAGGTACAATTCAATCACATTTTTTGTACTTTTTTTGTCACTTTTTTTTAATAAATTTATTACAATGTGTTCATAGCTGTCATGGAAGGTTTAAAAAAAAATGTTTGTCTTTATTTTATTCTCTTCTTCTTGTTTGAATGTTTTTTATAGAATTATTTGTAAATATTGAATATTTATTTCAGTTGAGGCCACAAGGGAGATCATGACACGATCAAGAACAACGATGATAAAGGTACAGTTAAATCACATTTTTTGTACTTTTTTTTGTCACTAATTTTTAATAAGTTTATTACAATGTGTTCATAGCTGTCATGTTAGGCTAAAAAAAATGTTTGTCTTTATTTTATTTTCTTCTACTTTTTTGAATGTTTTTTATATAGAAATTTGTAAATATTGAATATTTATTTCAGTTGAGGCCACAAGGGAGATGATATTGACACGATCAAGAACCAGGATGACAAAAGTACAATTCAATCACATTTTTTGTACTTTTTTTGTCACTTATTTTTAATAAGTTTATTACAATGTGTTCATAGCTGTCATGGTAGGTTTAAAAAAAATGTTTGTCTTTATTTTATTCTCTTCTACTTGTTTGAATGTTTTTTATAGAATTATTTGTAAATATTGAATATTATTTTAGTTGAGGCCACAAGGGAGATAATGACACGATCAAGAACCAGGATGATAAAGTTACAATTCAATCACATTTTTGTACTTTTTTTAGTCAATAATTTTTAATAAGTTTATTACAATGTGTTCATAGCTGTCATGTTAGTTTAAAAAAAAATGTTTGTCTTTATTTTATTCTCTTCTACTTTTTTGAATGCTTTTTATATAGAAATTTGTAAATATTGAATTTTTATTTCAGTTGAGGGCACAAGGGAGATCATGACACGATCAAGAACCAGGATGATAAAGGTACAATTCAATCACATTTTTTGTACTTTTTTTAGTCACTAATTTTTAATAAGTTTATTACAATGTGTTCATAGCTGTCATGTTAGGTCTAAAAAAAATGTTTGTCTTTATTCTATTTTCTTCTACTTTTTTTAATGTTTTTTTATAAAGATTTATGTAAATATTGAATATTTATTTCAGTTGAGGACACAAGGGAGATGATAATGACACGATCAAGAACCAGAATGATAAAGGTACAATTAAATCACATTTTTTGTACTTTTTTTGTCACTAATTTTTAATAAGTTTATTACAATGTGTGCATAGCTGTCATGTTTGGTTTAAAAAAAAATGTTTATCTTTATTTTATTCTCTTCTACTTTTTTGAATGTTTTTTATATAGAAATTTGTAAATATTGAATATATATTTTAGTTGAGGCCAAAAGAACAATACAAATCCGATCAAGAACCATGATGATAAAGGTACAATTCAATCACATTTGTTGTACTTCTGTTGTCACTTATTTTTAATAAGTTTATTACAATACGTGCATAGCTGTCATGTTTGGTTTTTAAAAAAAAAAATGTTTTTTATTTTATTCTTTTCTACTTTTTTGAATGTTTTTATATAGATATTTGTAAATATTGAATATTTATTTTAGGTAAGGCCACCAGGGAGATGATAATGACACAATCAAGAACCAGGATGATAAAGGTACAATTAAATCACAATTTTTGTACTTTTTTTTGTCACTAATTTTTAATAAGTTTATTACAATGTGTTCATAGCTGTCATGTTAGGTTAAAAAAAATGTTTGTCTTTATTTTATTCCCTTCTACTTGTTTGAATGTTTTTTTTATAGAATTATTTGTAAATATTGAATATTTATTTCAGTTGAGGCCACCAGGGAGATGATATTGACACGATCAAGAACCAGGATGATAAAGGTACAATTCAATCACATTTTTTGTACTTTTTTTGTCACTTATTTTTAATAAGTTTATTACAATGTGTCCATAGCTGTCATGTTGGGTTAAAAAAAATGTTTGTCTTTATTTTATTCTGTTCTACTTTTTTTAATGTTTTTTTATAAAGATTTATGTAAATATTGAATATTTATTTCAGTTGAGGACACAAGGGAGATGATAATGACACGATCAAGAACCAGGATGATAAAGGTACAATTAAATCACATTTTTTGTCCTTTTTTTGTCACTAATTTTTATTAAGTTTATTACAATGTGTGCATAGCTGTCATGTTTGATTTAAAAAAAATGTTTGTCTTTATTTTATTCTCTTCTACTTTTTTGAATGTTTTTATATAGAAATTTGTAAATATTGAATATATATTTTAGTTGAGGCCAAAACAACAATACAAATCCGATCAAGAACCATGATGATAAAGGTACAATTCAATCACATTTTTTGTACTACTTTTGTCACTTATTTTTAATAAGTTTATTACAATGTGTGCATAGCTGTCATGTTTGTTTTTTTTTTTTTTAAATGTTTTTTATTTTATTCTTTTCTTCTTTTTTGAATGTTTTTATATAGATATTTGTAAATATTGAATATTTATTTCAGTTGAGGCCACAAGGGAGATGATAATGACACGATCAAGAACAAGGATGATAAAGTTACAATTCGATCACATTTTTTTACTTTTTTTAGTCGCTAATTTTTAATAAGTTTATTACAATGTGTTTATAGCTGTCATGTTAGGTTAAAAAAAAATGTTTGTCTTTATTTTATTCTCTTCTACTTTTTTGAATGTTTTTTATATAGAAATTTGTAAATATTGAATATTTATTTCAGTTGAGGGCACAAGGGAGATGATATTGACACGATCAAGAACCAGGATGATAAAGGTACAATTCAATCACATTTTTTGTACTTTTTTTGTCACTTATTTTTAATAAGTTTATTACAATGTGTTCATAGCTGTCATGTTAGGTTAAAAAAAATGTTTGTCTTTATTTTATTCCCTTCTACTTGTTTGAATGTTTTTTTTATAGAATTATTTGTAAATATTGAATATTTATTTCAGTTGAGGCCACAAGGGAGATGATAATGACACGATCAAGAACCAGGATGATAAAGTTACAATTCAATCACATTTTTGTACTTTTTTTAGTCACTAATTTTTAATAAGTTTATTACAATGTGCCCATAGCTGTCATGTTCGGTTAAAAAAAAATGTTTGTCTTTATTTTATTCTCTTCTACTTTTTTGACTGTTTTTTTATATAGAAATTTGTAAATATTGAATTTTTATTTCAGTTGAGGCCACCAGGGAGATGATATTGACACGATCAAGAACCAGGATGATAAAGTTACAATTCAATCACATTTTTTGTCACTTATTTTTAATAAGTTTATTACAATGTGTTCATAGCTGTCATGGTAGGTTTAAAAAAATATGTTTGTCTTTATTTTATTCTCTTCTACTTGTTTGAATGTTTTTTATAGAATTATTTGTAAATATTGAATATTTATTTCAGTTGAGGCCACAAGGGAGATAATGACACGATCAAGAACCAGGATGATAAAGTTACAATTCAATCACATTTTTGTACTTTTTTTAGTCACTAATTTTTAATAAGTTTATTACAATGTGTTCATAGCTGTCATGTTAGGTTAAAAAAAATGTTTGTCTTTATTTTATTCCCTTCTACTTGTTTGAATGTTTTTTTTATAGAATTATTTGTAAATATTGAATATTTATTTCAGTTGAGGCCACAAGGGAGATGATATTGACACGATCAAGAACCAGGATGATAAAGTTACAATTCAATCACATTTTTGTACTTTTTTTAGTCACTAATTTTTAATAAGTTTATAACAATGTGTCCATAGCTGTCATGTTAGGTTAAAAAAAAAATGTTTGTCTTTATTTTATTCTCTTCTACTTGTTTGAATGTTTTTCATAGAATTATTTGTAAATATTGAATATTTATTTCAGTTGAGGCTACAAGGGAGATAATGACACGATCAAGAACCAGGATGATAAAGTTACAATTCAATCACATTTTTGTACTTTTTTTAGTCACTAATTTTTAATAAGTTTATTACAATGTGTCCATAGCTGTCATGTTAGGTAAAAAAAAAATGTTTGTCTTTATTTTATTCTCTTCTTCTATTTTTAATGTTTTTTTTATAAAGATTTATGTAAATATTGAATATTTATTTCAGTTGAGGACACAAGGGAGATGATAATGACATGATCAGGAACCAGGATGATAAAGGTACAATTAAATCACATTTTTTGTCCTTTTTTTGTCACTGATTTTTCATAAGTTTATTACAATGTGTGCATAGCTGTCATGTTTGGTTTAAAAAAAAATGTTTGTCTTTATTTTATTCTCTTCTACTTTTTTGAATGTTTTTTATATAGAAATTTGTAAATATTGAATATATACTTTAGTTGAGGCCAAAAGAACAATACAAATCCGATCAAGAACCATGATGATAAAGGTACAATTCAATCACATTTTTTGTACTTCTTTTGTCACTAATTTTTAATAAGTTTATTACAATGTGTGCATAGCTGTCATGTTTGGTTTTTAAAAAAAAGAATGTTTTTTATTTTATTCTTTTCTACTTTTTTGAATGTTTTTATATAGATATTTGTAAATATTGAATATTTATTTTAGTTGAGGCCACCAGGGAGATGATAATGACACAATCAAGAACCAGGATGATAAAGGTACAGTTAAATCACATTTTTTGTACTTTTTTTTGTCACTAATTTTTAATAAGTTTATTACAATGTGTCCATAGCTGTCATGTTAGGTTTTAATAAATGTTTGTCTTTATTTTATTCTCTTCTACTTTTTTGAATGTTTTTTTATATAGAAACTTGTAAATATTGAATATTTATTTCAGTTGAGGCCACCAGGGAGATCATGACACGATCAAGAACAAGGATGATAAAGGTACAGTTAAATCACATTTTTTGTACTTTTTTTTGTCACTAATTTTTAATAAGTTTATTACAATGTGTTCATAGCTGTCATGTTAGGTTAAAAAAAATGTTTGTCTTTATTTTATTCTCTTCTACTTTTTTGAATGTTTTTTATATAGAAATTTGTAAATATTGAATATTTATTTCAGTTGAGGCCACAAGGGAGATGATATTGACACGATCAAGAACCAGGATGATAAAAGTACAATTCAATCACATTTTTTGTACTTTTTTTGTCACTTATTTTTAATAAGTTTATTACAATGTGTTCATAGCTGTCATGGTAGGTTTAAAAAAAATGTTTGTCTTTATTTTATTCTCTTCTACTTGTTTGAATGTTTTTTATAGAATTATTTGTAAATATTGAATATTATTTTAGTTGAGGCCACAAGGGAGATAATGACACGATCAAGAACCAGGATGATAAAGTTACAATTCAATCACATTTTTGTACTTTTTTTAGTCAATAATTTTTAATAAGTTTATTACAATGTGTCCATAGCTGTCATGTTAGGTTAAAAAAAATGTTTGTCTTTATCTTATTCTCTTCTACTTTTTTGAATGCTTTTTATATAGAAATTTGTAAATATTGAATATTTATTTCAGTTGAGGCCACAAGGGAGATCATGACACGACCAAGAACAAGGATGATAAAGGTACAATTCAATCACATTTTTTGTACTTTTTTTAGTCACTAATTTTTAATAAGTTTATTACAATGTGTTCATAGCTGTCATGTTAGTTTAAAAAAAAATGTTTGTCTTTATTTTATTCTCTTCTACTTTTTTGAATGCTTTTTATATAGAAATTTGTAAATATTGAATATTTATTTCAGTTGAGGGCACAAGGGAGATCATGACACGATCAAGAACAAGGATGATAAAGGTACAATTCAATCACATTTTTTGTACTTTTTTTAGTCACTAATTTTTAATAAGTTTATTACAATGTGTTCATAGCTGTCATGTTAGGTCTAAAAAAAATGTTTGTCTTTATTCTATTTTCTTCTACTTTTTTAATGTTTTTTTATAAAGATTTATGTAAATATTGAATATTTATTTCAGTTGAGGACACAAGGGAGATGATAATGACACGATCAAGAACCAGGATGATAAAGGTACAATTAAATCACATTTTTTGTACTTTTTTTGTCACTAATTTTTAATAAGTTTATTACAATGTGTGCATAGCTGTCATGTTTGGTTTAAAAAAAAATGTTTATCTTTATTTTATTCTCTTCTACTTTTTTGAATGTTTTTTATATAGAAATTTGTAAATATTGAATATATATTTTAGTTGAGGCCAAAAGAACAATACAAATCCGATCAAGAACCATGATGATAAAGGTACAATTCAATCACATTTGTTGTACTTCTGTTGTCACTTATTTTTAATAAGTTTATTACAATGTGTGCATAGCTGTCATGTTTGGTTTTTAAAAAAAAAAAATGTTTTTTATTTTATTCTTTTCTACTTTTTTGAATGCTTTTTATATAGATATTTGTAAATATTGAATATTTATTTTAGGTGAGGCCACCAGGGAGATGATAATGACACAATCAAGAACCAGGATGATAAAGGTACAATTAAATCACAATTTTTGTACTTTTTTTTGTCACTAATTTTTAATAAGTTTATACAATGTGTTCATATCTGTCATGTTAGGTTAAAAAAAATGTTTGTCTTTATTTTATTCCCTTCTACTTGTTTCAATGTTTTTTTATAGAATTATTTGTAAATATTGAATATTTATTTCACTTGAGGCCACAAGGGAGATGATAATGACACGATCAAGAACCAGGATGATAAAGTTACAATTCAATCACATTTTTGTACTTTTTTTAGTCACTAATTTTTAATAAGTTTATTACAATGTGTCCATAGCTGTCATGTTAGGTTTTAATAAATGTTTGTCTTTATTTTATTCTCTTCTACTTTTTTGAATGTTTTTTATATAGAAACTTGTAAATATTGAATATTTATTTCAGTTGAGGCCACCAGGGAGATGATATTGACACGATCAAGAACCAGGATGATAAAGGTACAATTCAATCACATTTTTTGTACTTTTTTTGTCACTTTTTTTTAATAAGTTTATTACAATGTGTTCATAGCTGTCATGGAAGGTTTAAAAAAAAATGTTTGTCTTTATTTTATTCTCTTCTTCTTGTTTGAATGTTTTTTATAGAATTATTTGTAAATATTGAATATTTATTTCAGTTGAGGCCACAAGGGAGATCATGACACGATCAAGAACAAGGATGATAAAGGTACAATTCAATCACATTTTTTGTACTTTTTTTAGTCACTAATTTTTAATAAGTTTATTACAATGTGTTCATAGCTGTCATGTTAGGTTAAAAAAAAATGTTTGTCTTTATTTTATTCTCTTCTACTTTTTTGAATGCTTTTTATATAGAAATTTGTAAATATTGAATATTTATTTCAGTTGAGGGCACAAGGGAGATCATGACACGATCAAGAACAAGGATGATAAAGGTACAATTAAATCACATTGTTTTTACTTTTTTTAGTCAATAATTTTTAATAAGTTTATTACAATGTGTTCATAGCTGTCATGTTAGATTTAAAAAAAATGTTTGTCTTTATTTTATTCTCTTCTACTTTTTTTAATGTTTTTTTATAAAGATTTATGTAAATATTGAATATTTATTTCAGTTGAGGACACAAGGGAGATGATAATGACACGATCAAGGACCAGGATGATAAAGGTACAATTAAATCATATTTTTTGTACTTTTTTAGTCACTAATTTTTAATAAGTTTATTACAATGTGTTCATAGCTGTCATGTTAGGATAAAAAAAATGTTTGTCTTTATCTTATTCTCTTCTACTTTTTTGAATGCTTTTTATATAGAAATTTGTAAATATTGAATATTTATTTCAGTTGAGGCCACAAGGGAGATCATGACACGATCAAGAACAAGGATGATAAAGGTACAATTAAATCACATTGTTTTTACTTTTTTTAGTCACTAATTTTTAATAAGTTTATTACAATGTGTTCATAGCTGTCATGTTAGATTTAAAAAAAATGTTTGTCTTTATTTTATTCTCTTCTACTTTTTTTAATGTTTTTTTATAAAGATTTATGTAAATATTGAATATTTATTTCAGTTGAGGACACAAGGGAGATGATAATGACACGATCAAGGACCAGGATGATAAAGGTACAATTAAATCATATTTTTTGTACTTTTTTTGTCACTAATTTTTAATAAGTTTATTACAATGTGTGCATAGCTGTCATGTTTGGTTAAAAAAAAAATGTTTGTCTTTATTTTATTCTCTTCTACTTTTTTGAATGTTTTTTATATAGAAATTTGTAAATATTGAATATATATTTTAGTTGAGGCCAAAAGAACAATACAAATCCGATCAAGAACCATGATGATAAAGTTACAATTCAATCACATTTTTTGTACTTCTTTTGTCACTAATTTTTTATAAGTTTATTACAATGTGTGCATAGCTGTCATGTTTGTTTTTTTAAAAAAAAAATGATTTTTATTTTATTCTTTTCTACTTTTTTGAATGTTTTTATATAGATATTTGTAAATATTGAATATTTATTTTAGTTGAGGCCACAAGGGAGATGATAATGACACAATCAAGAACCAGGATGATAAAGGTACAATTAAATCACATTTTTTGTACTTTTTTTTGTCACTAATTTTTAATAAGTTTATTACAATGTGTTCATAGCTGTCATGTTATGTTAAAAAAAATGTTTGTCTTTATTTTATTCTCTTCTACTTTTTTGAATGTTTTTTATATAGAAATTTGTAAATATTGAATATATATTTTAGTTGAGGCCAAAAGAACAATACAAATCCGATCAAGAACCATGATGATAAAGTTACAATTCAATCACATTTTTTGTACTTCTTTTGTCACTAATTTTTAATAAGTTTATTACAATGTGTGCATAGCTGTCATGTTTGTTTTTTTAAAAAAAAAATGTTTTTTATTTTATTCTTTTCTACTTTTTTGAATGTTTTTATATAGATATTTGTAAATATTGAATATTTATTTTAGTTGAGGCCACAAGGGAGATGATAATGACACAATCAAGAACCAGGATGATAAAGGTACAATTAAATCACATTTTTTGTACTTTTTTTTGTCACTTTTTTTTAACAAGTTTATTACAATGTGTTCATAGCTGTCATGGAAGGTTTAAAAAAAAATGTTTGTCTTTATTTTATTCTCTTCTTCTTGTTTTAATGTTTTTTTATAAAGATTTATTGAATATTTATTTCAGTTGAGGACACAAGGGAGATGATAATGACACGATCAAGAACCAGGATGATAAAGGTACAATTAAATCACATTTTTTGTCCTTTTTTTGTCACTAATTTTTATTAAGTTTATTACAATGTGTGCATAGCTGTCATGTTTGGTTAAAAAAAAATGTTTGTCTCTATTTTATTCTCTTCTACTTTTTTGAATGTTTTTATATAGAAATTTGTAAATATTGAATATATATTTTAGTTGAGGCCAAAACAACAATACAAATCCGATCAAGAACCATGATGATAAAGGTACAATTCAATCACATTTTTTGTACTTCTTTTTTTTCACTAATTTTTAATAAGTTTATTACAATGTGTGCATAGCTGTCATGTTTGTTTTTTTTTTTTTAAATGTTTTTTATTTTATTCTTTTCTTCTTTTTTGAATGTTTTTATATAGATATTTGTAAATATTGAATATTTATTTTAGTTGAGGCCACCAGGGAGATGATAATGACACAATCAAGAACCAGGATGATAAAGGTACAATTAAATCACATTTTTTGTACTTTTTTTTGTCACTAATTTTTAATAAGTTTATTACAATGTGTTCATAGCTGTCATGTTAGGTTAAAAAAATGTTTGTCTTTATTTTATTCCCTTCTACTTGTTTGAATGTTTTGTTTATAGAATTATTTGTAAATATTGAATATTTATTTCAGTTGAGGCCACAAGGGAGATGATAATGACACGATCAAGAACAAGGATGATAAAGTTACAATTCAATCACATTTTTTTACTTTTTTTAGTCGCTAATTTTTAATAAGTTTATTACAATGTGTTTATAGCTGTCATGTTAGGTTAAAAAAAAATGTTTGTCTTTATTTTATTCTCTTCTACTTTTTTGAATGTTTTTTATATAGAAATTTGTAAATATTGAATATTTATTTCAGTTGAGGGCACAAGGGAGATGATATTGACACGATCAAGAACCAGGATGATAAAGGTACAATTCAATCACATTTTTTGTACTTTTTTTTCACTTATTTTTAATAAGTTTATTACAATGTGTTCATAGCTGTCATGTTAGGTTAAAAAAAATGTTTGTCTTTATTTTATTCCCTTCTACTTGTTTGAATGTTTTTTTATAGAATTATTTGTAAATATTGAATATTTATTTCAGTTGAGGCCACAAGGGAGATGATAATGACACGATCAAGAACCAGGATGATAAAGTTACAATTCAATCACATTTTTGTACTTTTTTTAGTCACTAATTTTTAATAAGTTTATTACAATGTGCCCATAGCTGTCATGTTCGGTTAAAAAAAAATGTTTGTCTTTATTTTATTCTCTTCTACTTTTTTGACTGTTTTTTTATATAGAAATTTGTAAATATTGAATTTTTATTTCAGTTGAGGCCATTAGGGAGATGATATTGACACGATCAAGAACCAGGATGATAAAGTTACAATTCAATCACATTTTTTGTCACTTATTTTTAATAAGTTTATTACAATGTGTTCATAGCTGTCATGGTAGGTTTAAAAAAATATGTTTGTCTTTATTTTATTCTCTTCTACTTGTTTGAATGTTTTTTATAGAATTATTTGTAAATATTGAATATTTATTTCAGTTGAGGCCACAAGGGAGATAATGACACGATCAAGAACCAGGATGATAAAGTTACAATTCAATCACATTTTTGTACTTTTTTTACTCACTAATTTTTAATAAGTTTATTACAATGTGTTCATAGCTGTCATGTTAGGTTAAAAAAAATGTTTGTCTTTATTTTATTCCCTTCTACTTGTTTGAATGTTTTTTTTATAGAATTATTTGTAAATATTGAATATTTATTTCAGTTGAGGCCACAAGGGAGATGATAATGACACGATCAAGAACCAGGATGATAAAGTTACAATTCAATCACATTTTTGTACTTTTTTTAGTCACTAATTTTTAATAAGTTTATAACAATGTGTCCATAGCTGTCATGTTAGGTTAAAAAAAAATGTTTGTCTTTATTTTATTCTCTTCTACTTGTTTGAATGTTTTTCATAGAATTATTTGTAAATATTGAATATTTATTTCAGTGGAGGCTACAAGGGAGATAATGACACGATCAAGAACCAGGATGATAAAGTTACAATTCAATCACATTTTTGTACTTTTTTTAGTCACTAATTTTTAATAAGTTAATTACAATGTGTCCATAGCTGTCATGTTAGGTAAAAAAAAAATGTTTGTCTTTATTTTATTCTCTACTACTTTTTTGAATGTTTTTTATATAGAAATTTGTAAATATTGAATATTTATTTCAGTTGAGGCCACAAGGGAGATGATATTGACACAATCAAGAACCAGGATGATAAAAGTACAATTCAATCACATTTTTTGTACTTTTTTTGTCACTTATTTTTAATAAGTTTATTACAATGTGTTCATAGCTGTCATGGTAGGTTTAAAAAAAATGTTTGTCTTTATTTTATTCTCTTCTACTTGTTTGAATGTTTTTATAGAATTATTTGTAAATATTGAATATTATTTTAGTTGAGGCCACAAGGGAGATAATGACACGATCAAGAACCAGGATGATAAAGTTACAATTCAATCACATTTTTGTACTTTTTTAGTCAATAATTTTTAATAAGTTTATTACAATGTGTCCATAGTTGTCATGTTAGGTTAAAAAAAAAATGTTTGTCTTTATTTTATTCTCTTCTACTTTTTTGAATGCTTTTTATATAGAAATTTGTAAATATTGAATATTTATTTCAGTTGAGGCCACAAGGGAGAACATGACACGACCAAGAACAAGGATGATAAAGGTACAATTCAATCACATTTTTTGTACTTTTTTTAATCACTAATTTTTAATAAGTTTATTACAATGTGTTCATAGCTGTCATGTTAGGTTAAAAAAAAATGTTTGTCTTTATTTTATTCTCTTCTACTTTTTTGAATGCTTTTATATAGAAATTTGTAAATATTGAATATTTATTTCAGTTGAGGGCACAAGGGAGATCATGACACGATCAAGAACAAGGATGATAAAGGTACAATTCAATCACATTTTTTGTACTTTTTTTAGTCACTAATTTTTAATAAGTTTATTACAATGTGTTCATAGCTGTCATGTCAGGTTTAAAAAAATGTTTGTCTTTATTTTATTTTCTTCTACTTTTTTTAATGTTTTTTTATAAAGATTTATGTAAATATTGAATATTTATTTCAGTTGAGGACACAAGGGAGATGATAATGACACGATCAAGAACCAGGATGATAAAGGTACAATTAAATCACATTTTGTGTACTTTTTTTGTCACTAATTTTTAATAAGTTTATTACAATGTGTGCATAGCTGTCATGTTTGGTTTAAAAAAAAATGTTTATCTTTATTTTATTCTCTTCTACTTTTTTGAATGTTTTTTTATATAGAAATTTGTAAATATTGAATATATATTTTAGTTGAGGCCAAAAGAACAATACAAATCCGATCAAGAACCATGATGATAAAGGTACAATTCAATCACATTTGTTGTACTTCTGTTGTCACTAATTTTTAATAAGTTTATTACAATGTGTGCATAGCTGTCATGTTTGGTTTTTAAGAAAAAAAATGTTTTTTATTTTATTCTTTTCTACTTTTTTGAATGTTTTTATATAGATATTTGTAAATATTGAATATTTATTTTAGGTGAGGCCACCAGGGAGATGATAATGACACAATCAAGAACCAGGATGATAAAGGTACAATTAAATCACAATTTTCGTACTTTTTTTTGTCACTAATTTTTAATAAGTTTATTACAATGTCTTCATAGCTGTCATGTTAGGTTAAAAAAAATGTTTGTCTTTATTTTATTCCCTTCTACTTGTTTGAATGTTTTTTTATAGAATTATTTGTAAATATTGAATATTTATTTCAGATGAGGCCACAAGGGAGATGATAATGACACGATCAAGAACCAGGATGATAAAGTTACAATTCAATCACATTTTTGTACTTTTTTTAGTCACTAATTTTTAATAAGTTTATAACAATGTGTCCATAGCTGTCATGTTAGGTTTTAATAAATGTTTGTCTTTATTTTATTCTCTTCTACTTTTTTGAATGTTTTTTATATAGAAATTTGTAAATATTGAATATTTATTTCAGTTGAGGCCACAAGGGAGATCATGACACGACCAAGAACAAGGATGATAAAGGTACAATTCAATCACATTTTTTGTACTTTTTTTAGTCACTAATTTTTAATAAGTTTATTACAATGTGTTCATAGCTGTCATGTTAGGTTAAAAAAAAATGTTTGTCTTTATGTTATTCTCTTCTACTTTTTTGAATGCTTTTTATATAGAAATTTGTAAGTATTGAATATTTATTTCAGTTGAGGGCACAAGGGAGATCATGACACGATCAAGAACAAGGATGATAAAGGTACAATTCAATCACATTTTTTGTACTTTTTTTAGTCACTAATTTTTAATAAGTTTATTACAATGTGTGCATAGCTGTCATGTTTGGTTTTTTAAAAAAAAAAATGTTTTTTATTTTATTCTTTTCTACTTTTTTGAATGTTTTTATATAGATATTTGTAAATATTGAATATTTATTTTAGGTGAGGCCACCAGGGAGATGATAATGACACAATCAAGAACCAGGATGATAAAGGTACAATTAAATCACAATTTTTGTACTTTTTTTTGTCACTAATTTTTTTTATAAGTTTATTACAATGTGTTCATAGCTGTCATGTTAGGTTAAAAAAAATGTTTGTTATTATTTTATTCCCTTCTACTTGTTTGAATGTTTTTTTATAGAATTATTTGTAAATATTGAATATTTATTTCAGTTGAGGCCACAAGGGAGATGATAATGACACGATCAAGAACCAGGATGATAAAGTTACAATTCAATCACATTTTTGTACTTTTTTTAGTCACTAATTTTTAATAAGTTTATTACAATGTGTCCATAGCTGTCATGTTAGGTTTTAATAAATGTTTGTCTTTATTTTATTCTCTTCTACTTTTTTGAATGTTTTTTATATAGAAATTTGTAAATATTGAATATTTATTTCAGTTGAGGCCACCAGGGAGATGATATTGACACGATCAAGAACCAGGATGATAAAGGTACAATTCAATCACATTTTTTGTACTTTTTTTGTCACTTTTTTTTAATAAGTTTATTACAATGTGTTCATAGCTGTCATGGAAGGTTTAAAAAAAAATGTTTGTCTTTATTTTATTCTCTTCTTCTTGTTTGAATGTTTTTTATAGAATTATTTGTAAATATTGAATATTTATTTCAGTTGAGGCCACAAGGGAGATCATGACACGATCAAAAACAAGGATGATAAAGGTACAATTCAAACACATTTTTTGTACTTTTTTTAGTCACTAATTTTTTAAAAGTTTATTACAATGTGTTCATAGCTGTCATGTTAGGATAAACAAAAATGTTTGTTTTTATCTTATTCTCTTCTACTTTTTTGAATGCTTTTTATATAGAAATTTGTAAATATTGAATATTTATTTCAGTTGAGGCCACAAGGGAGATCATGACACGATCAAGAACAAGGATGATAAAGGTACAATTAAATCACATTGTTTGTACTTTTTTTAGTCACTAATTTTTAATAAGTTTATTACAATGTGTTCATAGCTGTCATGTTAGGTTTAAAAAAAATGTTTGTCTTTGTTTTATTCTCTTCTACTTTTTTTAATGTTTTTTTTATAAAGATTTATGTAAATATTGAATATTTATTTCAGTTGAGGACACAAGGGAGATGATAATGACACGATCAAGGACCAGGATGATAAAGGTACAATTAAATCATATTTTTTGTACTTTTTTTGTCACTAATTTTTAATAAGTTTATTACAATGTGTGCATAGCTGTCATGTTTGGTTAAAAAAAAAATGTTTGTCTTTATTTTATTCTCTTCTACTTTTTTGAATGTTTTTTATATAGAAATTTGTAAATATTGAATATATATTTTAGTTGAGGCCAAAAGAACAATACAAATCCGATCAAGAACCATGATGATCAAGTTACAATTCAATCACATTTTTTGTACTTCTTTTGTCACTAATTTTTAATAAGTTTATTACAATGTGTGCATAGCTGTCATGTTTGGTTTTTTTTAAAAAAAATGTTTTTTATTTTATTCTTTTCTCCTTTTTTGAATGTTTTTATATAGATATTTGTAAATATTGAATATTTATTTCAGTTGAGGCCACCAGGGAGATGATAATGACACAATCAAGAACCAGAATGATAAAGGTACAATTAAATCACATTTTTTGTACTTTTTTTTGTCACTAATTTTTAATAAGTTTATTACAATGTGTTCATAGCTGTCATGTTAGGTTAAAAAAAATGTTTGTCTTTATTTTATTCCCTTCTACTTGTTTGAATGTTTTTTTATAGAATTATTTGTAAATATTGAATATTTATTTCAGTTGAGGCCACAAGGGAGATGATAATGACACGATCAAGAACCAGGATGATAAAATTACAATTCAATCACATTTTTGTACTTTTTTTAGTCACTAATTTTTAATAAGTTTATTACAATGTGTCCATAGCTGTCATGTTAGGTTAAAAAAAAATGTTTGTCTTTATTTTATTCTCTTCTACTTTTTTGAATGTTTTTTATATAGAAATTTGTAAATATTGAATATTTATTTCAGTTGAGGCCACACGGGAGATGATAATGACCAGATCAAGAACAAGGATGATAAGGGTACAATTCAATCACATTTTGTGTACTTTTTTAGTCACTAATTTTTAATAAGTTTATTACAATGTGTTCATAGCTGTCATGTTAGGTTAAAAAAAAAATGTTTGTCTTTATTTTATTCTCTTCTACTTTTTTGAATGTTTTTTATATAGAAATTTGTAAAATATTGTATATTTATTTCAGTTGAGGCCACAAGGGAGATCATGACACGATCAAGAACAAGGATGATAAAGGTACAATTCAATCACATTTTTTGTACTTTTTTTAGTCACTAATTTTTAATAAGTGTATTACAATGTGTGCATAGCTGTCATGTTTGGTTTTTAAAAAAAAATGTTTGTCTTTATTTTATTCCCTTCTACTTGTTTGAATGTTTTTTTTATAGAATTATTTGTAAATATTGAATATTTATTTCAGTTGAGGCCACAAGGGAGATGATAATGACACGATCAAGAACCAGGATGATAAAGTTACAATTCAATCACATTTTTGGACTTTTTTTAGTCACTAATTTTTAATAAGTTTATTACAATGTGTCCATAGCTGTCATGTTAGGTTAAAAAAAAATGTTTGTCTTTATTTTATTCCCTTCTACTTGTTTGAATGTTTTTTTTATAGAATTATTTGTAAATATTGAATATTTATTTCAGTTGAGGCCACAAGGGAGATGATAATGACACGATCAAGAACCAGGATGATAAAGTTACAATTCAATCACATTTTTGTACTTTTTTTAGTCACTAATTTTTAATAAGTTTATTACAATGTGTCCATAGCTGTCATGTTAGGTTAAAAAAAAATGTTTGTCTTTATTTTATTCTCTTCTACTTTTTTGAATGTTTTTTATATAGAAATTTGTAAATATTGAATATTTATTTCAGTTGAGGCCACCAGGGAGATGATATTGACACGATCAAGAACCAGGATGATAAAGGTACAATTCAATCACATTTTTTGTACTTCTTTTTGTCACTTATTTTTAATAAGTTTATTACAATGTGTTCATAGCTGTCATGTTAGGTTTAAAAAAAATGTTTGTCTTTATTTTATTCCCTTCTACTTTTTTGAATGCTTTTTATATAGAAATTTGTAAATATTGAATATTTATTTCAGTTGAGGGCACAAGGGAGATCATGACACGATCAAGAACAAGGATGATAAAGGTACAATTCAATCACATTTTTTGTACTTTTTTTAGTCACTAATTTTTAATAAGTTTAATACAATGTGTTCATAGCTGTCATGTTAGGTTTAAAAAAAATGTTTGTCTTTATTTTATTCCCTTCTACTTTTTTTAATGTTTTTTTATAAAGATTTATGTAAATATTGAATATTTATTTCAGTCGAGGCATCACGGGAGATGATAATGACCAGATCAAGAACAAGGATGATAAGGGTACAATTCAATCACATTTTGTGTACTTTTTTAGTCACTAATTTTTAATAAGTTTATTACAATGTGTTCATAGCTGTCATGTTAGGTTAAAAAAAAAAATGTTTGTCTTTATTTTATTCTCTTCTACTTTTTTGAATGTTTTTTATATAGAAATTTGTAAAATATTGTATATTTATTTCAGTTGAGGCCACAAGGGAGATCATGACACGATCAAGAACAAGGATGATAAAGGTACAATTCAATCACATTTTTTGTACTTTTTTTAGTCACTAATTTTTAATAAGTGTATTACAATGTGTGCATAGCTGTCATGTTTGGTTTTTAAAAAAAAATGTTTGTCTTTATTTTATTCCCTTCTACTTGTTTGAATATTTTTTTTATACAATTATTTGTAAATATTGAATATTTATTTCAGTTGAGGCCACAAGGGAGATGATAATGACACGATCAAGAACCAGGATGATAAAGTTACAATTCAATCACATTTTTGTACTTTTTTTAGTCACTAATTTTTAATAAGTTTATTACAATGTGTCCATAGCTGTCATGTTAGGTTAAAAAAAAAATGTTTGTCTTTATTTTATTCTCTTCTACTTTTTTGAATGTTTTTTATATAGAAATTTGTAAATATTGAATATTTATTTCAGTTGAGGGCACAAGGGAGATCATGACACGATCAAGAACAAGGATGATAAAGGTACAATTCAATCACATTTTTTGTACTTTTTTTAGTCACTAATTTTTAATAAGTTTAATACAATGTGTTCATAGCTGTCATGTTAGGTTTAAAAAAAATGTTTGTCTTTATTTTATTCCCTTCTACTTTTTTTAATGTTTTTTTATAAAGATTTATGTAAATATTGAATATTTATTTCAGTCGAGGCATCACGGGAGATGATAATGACCAGATCAAGAACAAGGATGATAAGGGTACAATTCAATCACATTTTGTGTACTTTTTTAGTCACTAATTTTTAATAAGTTTATTACAATGTGTTCATAGCTGTCATGTTAGGTTAAAAAAAAAATGTTTGTCTTTATTTTATTCTCTTCTACTTTTTTGAATGTTTTTTATATAGAAATTTGTAAAATATTGTATATTTATTTCAGTTGAGGCCACAAGGGAGATCATGACACGATCAAGAACAAGGATGATAAAGGTACAATTCAATCACATTTTTTGTACTTTTTTTAGTCACTAATTTTTAATAAGTGTATTACAATGTGTGCATAGCTGTCATGTTTGGTTTTTAAAAAAAAATGTTTGTCTTTATTTTATTCCCTTCTACTTGTTTGAATATTTTTTTTATACAATTATTTGTAAATATTGAATATTTATTTCAGTTGAGGCCACAAGGGAGATGATAATGACACGATCAAGAACCAGGATGATAAAGTTACAATTCAATCACATTTTTGTACTTTTTTTAGTCACTAATTTTTAATAAGTTTATTACAATGTGTCCATAGCTGTCATGTTAGGTTAAAAAAAAAATGTTTGTCTTTATTTTATTCTCTTCTACTTTTTTGAATGTTTTTTTATATAGAAATTTGTAAATATTGAATATTTATTTCAGTTGAGGCCACACGGGAGATGATAATGACCAGATCAAGAACAAGGATGATAAGGGTACAATTCAATCACATTTTGTGTACTTTTTTAGTCACTTATTTTTAATAAGTTTATTACAATGTGTTCATAGCTGTCATGTTAGGTTAAAAAAAAAATGTTTGTCTTTATTTTATTCTCTTCTACTTTTTTGAATGTTTTTTATATAGAAATTTGTAAAATATTGTATATTTATTTCAGTTGAGGCCACAAGGGAGATCATGACACGATCAAGAACAAGGATGATAAAGGTACAATTCAATCATATTTTTTGTACTTTTTTTAGTCACTAATCTTTAATAAGTGTATTACAATGTGTGCATAGCTGTCATGTTTGGTTTTTAAAAAAAAATGTTTGTCTTTATTTTATTCCCTTCTACTTGTTTGAATGTTTTTTTCATAGAAATTTGTAAAATATTGTATATTTATTTCAGTTGAGGCCACAAGGGAGATCATGACACGATCAAGAACAAGATTGATAAAGGTACAATTCAATCACATTTTTTGTACTTTTTTAAGTCACTAATTTTTAAAAAGTGTATTACAATGTGTGCATAGCTGTCATGTTTGGTTTTTAAAAAACAATGTTTGTCTTTATTTTATTCCCTTCTACTTGTTTGAATGTTTTTTTTTATAGAATTATTTGTAAATATTGAATATTTATTTCAGTTGAGGCCACAAGGGAGATGATAATGACACGATCAAGAACCAGGATGATAAAGTTACAATTCAATCACATTTTTGTACTTTTTTTAGTCACTAATTTTTAATAAGTTTATTACAATGTGTCCATAGCTGTCATGTTAGGTAAAAAAAAAATGTTTGTCTTTATTTTATTCTCTTCTACTTTTTTGAATGTTTTTTATATAGAAATTTGTAAATATTAAATATTTATTTCAGTTGAGGCCACCAGGGAGATGATATTGACACGATCAAGAACCAGGATGATAAAGGTACAATTCAATCACATTTTTTGTACTTTTTTTGTCACTTATTTTTAATAAGTTTATTACAATGTGTTCATAGCTGTCATGTTAGGTTAAAAAAAAATGTTTGTCTTTATGTTATTCTCTTCTACTTTTTTGAATGCTTTTTATATAGAAATTTGTAAATATTGAATATTTATTTCAGTTGAGGGCACAAGGGAGATCATGACACGATCAAGAACAAGGATGATAAAGGTACAATTCAATCACATTTTTTGTACTTTTTTTAGTCACTAATTTTTAATAAGTTTATTACAATGTGTTCATAGCTGTCATGTTAGGTTTAAAAAAAATGTTTGTCTTTATTTTATTCCCTTCTACTTTTTTTAATGTTTTTTTATAAAGATTTATGTAAATATTGAATATTTATTTCAGTTGAGGCCACACGGGAGATGATAATGACCAGATCAAGAACAAGGATGATAAGGGTACAATTCAATCACATTTTGTGTACTTTTTTAGTCACTAATTTTTAATAAGTTTATTACAATGTGTTCATAGCTGTCATGTTAGGTTAAAAAAAAATGTTTGTCTTTATTTTATTCTCTTCTACTTTTTTGAATGTTTTTTATATAGAAATTTGTAAAATATTGTATATTTATTTCAGTTGAGGCCAGAAGGGAGATCATGACACGATCAAGAACAAGGATGATAAAGGTACAATTCAATCACATTTTTTGTACTTTTTTTAGTCACTAATTTTTAATAAGTGTATTACAATGTGTGCATAGCTGTCATGTTTGGTTTTTAAAAAAAAATGTTTGTCTTTATTTTATTCCCTTCTACTTGTTTGAATGTTTTTTTTATAGAATTATTTGTAAATATTGAATATTTATTTCAGTTGAGGCCACAAGGGAGATGATAATGACACGATCAAGAACCAGGATGATAAAGTTACAATTCAATCACATTTTTGTACTTTTTTTAGTCACTAATTTTTAATAAGTTTATTACAATGTGTCCATAGCTGTCATGTTAGGTTAAAAAAAAATGTTTGTCTTTATTTTATTCTCTTCTACTTTTTTGAATGTTTTTTATATAGAAATTTGTAAATATTGAATATTTATTTCAGTTGAGGCCACACGGGAGATGATAATGACCAGATCAAGAACAAGGATGATAAGGGTACAATTCAATCACATTTTGTGTACTTTTTTAGTCACTAATTTTTAATAAGTTTATTACAATGTGTTCATAGCTGTCATGTTAGGTTAAAAAAAAAATGTTTGTCTTTATTTTATTCTCTTCTTCTTTTTTGAATGTTTTTTATATAGAAATTTGTAAAATATTGTATATTTATTTCAGTTGAGGCCACAAGGGAGATCATGATACGATCAAGAACAAGGATGATAAAGGTACAATTTAATCACATTTTTTGTACTTTTTTTAGTCACTAATTTTTAATAAGTGTATTACAATGTGTGCATAGCTGTCATGTTTGGTTTTTAAAAAAAAATGTTTGTCTTTATTTTATTCCCTTCTACTTGTTTGAATGTTTTTTCTTTATAGAATTATTTGTAAATATTGAATATTTATTTCAGTTGAGGCCACAAGGGAGATGATAATGACACGATCAAGAACCAGGATGATAAAGTTACAATTCAATCACATTTTTGTACTTTTTTTAGTCACTAATTTTTAATAAGTGTATTACAATGTGTGCATAGCTGTCATGTTTGGTTTTTAAAAAAAAATGTTTGTCTTTATTATATTCCCTTCTACTTGTTTGAATGTTTTTTTTATAGAATTATTTGTAAATATTGAATATTTATTTCAGTTGAGGCCACAAGGGAGATGATAATGACACGATCAAGAACCAGGATGATAAAGTTACAATTCAATCACATTTTTGTACTTTTTTTAGTCACTAATTTTTAATAAGTTTATTACAATGTGTCCATAGCTGTCATGTTAGGTTAAAAAAAAATGTTTGTCTTTATCTTATTCTCTTCTACTTGTTTGAATGTTTTTTATAGAATTATTTGTAAATATTGAATATTATTTTAGTTGAGGCCACAAGGGAGATAATGACACGATCAAGAACCAGGATGATAAAGTTACAATTCAATCACATTTTTGTACTTTTTTTTAGTCACTAATTTTTAATAAGTTTATTACAATGTGTCCATAGCTGTCATGTTAGGTTTAAAAAAAATGTTTGTCTTTATTTTATTCTCTTCTACTTTTTTGAATGCTTTTTATATAGAAATTTGTAAATATTGAATATTTATTTCAGTTGAGGCTACAAGGGAGATCATGACACGACCAAGAACAAGGATGATAAAGGTACAATTCAATCACATTTTTTTGTACTTTTTTTAGTCACTAATTTTTAATAAGTTTATTACAATGTGTTCATAGCTGTCATGTTAGGTTAAAAAAAAATGTTTGTCTTTATTTTATTCTCTTCTACTTTTTTGAATGCTTTTTATATAGAAATTTGTAAATATTGAATATATATTTCAGTTGAGGACACAAGGGAGATCATGACACGATCAAGAACAAGGATGATAAAGGTACAATTCAATCACATTTTTTGTACTTTTTTTAGTCACTAATTTTTAATAAGTTTATTACAATGTGTTCATAGCTGTCATGTTAGGTTTAGAAAAAAATGTTTGTCTTTATTTTATTTCCTTCTACTTTTTTAAATGTTTTTTTATAAAGATTTATGTAAATATTGAATATTTATTTCAGTTGAGGACACAAGGGAGATGATAATGACACGATCAAGAACCAGGATGATAAAGGTACAATTAAATCACATTTTTTGTACTTTTTTTGTCACTAATTTTTAATAAGTTTATTACAATGTGTGCATAGCTGTCATGTTTGGTTAAAAAAAAAATGTTTATCTTTATTTTATTCTCTTCTACTTTTTTGAATGTTTTTTATATAGAAATTTGTAAATATTGAATATATATTTTAGTTGAGGCCAAAAGAACAATACAAATCCGATCAAGAACCATGATGATAAAGGTACAATTCAATCACATTTTTTGTACTTCTTTTGTCACTAATTTTTAATAAGTTTATTACAATGTGTGCATAGCTGTCATGTTTGGTTTTTTAAAAAAAAAATGTTTTTTATTTTATTCTTTTCTACTTTTTTGAATGTTTTTATATAGATATTTGTAAATATTGAATATTTATTTTAGCTGAGGCCACCTGGGAGATGATAATGACACAATCAAGAACCAGGATGATAAAGGTACAATTGAATCACATTTTTGTACTTTTTTTTGTCACTAATTTTTAATAAGTTTATTACAATGTGTTCATAGCTGTCATGTTAGGTTAAAAAAAATGTTAGTCTTTATTTTATTCCCTTCTACTTGTTTGAATGTTTTTTTATAGAATTATTTGTAAATATTGAATATTTATTTCAGTTGAGGCCACAAGGGAGATGATAATGACACGATCAAGAACCAGGATGATAAAGTTACAATTCAATCACATTTTTGTACTTTTTTTAGTCACTAATTTTTAATAAGTTTATTACAATGTGTCCATAGCTGTCATGTTAGGTTAAAAAAAAATGTTTGTCTTTATTTTATTCTCTTCTACTTTTTTGAATGTTTTTTATATAGAAATTTGTAAATATTGAATATTTATTTCAGTTGAGGCCACACGGGAGAAGATAATGACCAGATCAAGAACAAGGATGATAAGGGTACAATTCAATCACATTTTGTGTACTTTTTTAGTGACTAATTTTTAATAAGTTTATTACAATGTGTTCATAGCTGTCATGTTAGGTTAAAAAAAAAAATGTTTGTCTTTATTTTATTCTCTTCTACTTTTTTGAATGTTTTTTATATAGAAATTTGTAAAATATTGTATTTTTATTTCAGTTGAGGCCACAAGGGAGATCATGACACGATCAAGAACAAGGATGATAAAGGTACAATTCAATCACATTTTTTGTACTTTTTTTAGTCACTAATTTGTAATAAGTGTATTACAATGTGTGCATAGCTGTCATGTTTGGTTTTTAAAAAAAAATGTTTGTCTTTATTTTATTCCCTTCTTCTTGTTTGAATGTTTTTTTTATAGAATTATTTGTAAATATTGAATATTTATTTCAGTTGAGGCCACACGGGAGATGAAATGACCAGATCAGGAACAAGGATGATAAGGGTACCATTCAATCACATTTTGTGTACTTTTTTAGTCACTAATTTTTAATAAGTTTATTACAATGTGTTCATAGCTGTCATGGTAGGTTTAAAAAAAAAATGTTTGTCTTTATTTTATTCTCTTCTACTTGTTTGAATGTTTTTTATAGAACTATTTGTAAATATTGAATATTTATTTCAGTTGAGGCCACAAGGGAGATAATGACACGATCAAGAACCAGGATGATAAAGTTACAATTCAATCACATTTTTGTACTTTTTTTAGTCAATAATTTTTAATAAGTTTATTACAATGTGTCCATAGCTGTCATGTTAGGTAAAAAAAAAATGTTTGTCTTTATTTTATTCTCTTCTACTTTTTTGAATGTTTTTTATATAGAAATTTGTAAATATTGAATATTTATTTCAGTTGAGGCCACACGGGAGATGAAATGACCAGATCAGGAACAAGGATGATAAGGGTACCATTCAATCACATTTTGTGTACTTTTTTAGTCACTAATTTTTAATAAGTTTATTACAATGTGTTCATAGCTGTCATGGTAGGTTTAAAAAAAAAATGTTTGTCTTTATTTTATTCTCTTCTACTTGTTTGAATGTTTTTTATAGAACTATTTGTAAATATTGAATATTTATTTCAGTTGAGGCCACAAGGGAGATAATGACACGATCAAGAACCAGGATGATAAAGTTACAATTCAATCACATTTTTGTACTTTTTTTAGTCAATAATTTTTAATAAGTTTATTACAATGTGTCCATAGCTGTCATGTTAGTTTAAAAAAAAATGTTTGTCTTTATTTTATTCTCTTCTACTTTTTTGAATGCTTTTTATATAGAAATTTGTAAATATTGAATATTTATTTCAGTTGAGGCTACAAGGGAGATCATGACACGACCAAGAACAAGGATGATAAAGGTACAATTCAATCACATTTTTTTTTAACTTTAAAATTTGTAAATATTGAATATTTATTTCAGTTGAGGCCACAAGGGAGATGATAATGACACGATCAAGAACCAGGATGATAAAGTTACAATTCAATCACATTTTTGTACTTTTTTTAGTCACTAATTTTTAATAAGTTTATTACAATGTGTCCATAGCTGTCATGTTAGGTTAAAAAAAAAATGTTTGTCTTTATTTTATTCTCTTCTACTTTTTTGAATGTTTTTTATATAGAAATTTGTAAATATTGAATATTTATTTCAGTTGAGGCCACACGGGAGAAGATAATGACCAGATCAAGAACAAGGATGATAAGGGTACAATTCAATCACATTTTGTGTACTTTTTTAGTCACTAATTTTTAATAAGTTTATTACAATGTGTTCATAGCTGTCATGTTAGGTTAAAAAAAAATGTTTGTCTTTATTTTATTCTCTTCTACTTTTTTGAATGTTTTTTATATAGAAATTTGTAAACTATTGTATATTTATTTCAGTTGAGGCCACAAGGGAGATCATGACACGATCAAGAACAAGGATGATAAAGGTACAATTCAATCACATTTTTTGTACTTTTTTTAGTCACTAATTTTTAATAAGTGTATTACAATGTGTGCATAGCTGTCATGTTTGGTTTTTAAAAAAAAATGTTTGTCTTTATTTTATTCCCTTCTACTTGTTTGAATGTTTTTTTTATAGAATTATTTGTAAATATTGAATATTTATTTCAGTTGAGGCCACAAGGGAGATGATAATGACACGATCAAGTTACAATTCAATCACATTTTTGTACTTTTTTTAGTCACTAATTTTTAATAAGTTTATTACAATGTGTCCATAGCTGTCATGTTAGGTAAAAAAAAAATGTTTGTCTTTATTTTATTCTCTTCTACTTTTTTGAATGTTTTTTATATAGAAATTTGTAAATATTGAATATTTATTTCAGTTGAGGCCACACGGGAGATGAAATGACCAGATCAGGAACAAGGATGATAAGGGTACCATTCAATCACATTTTGTGTACTTTTTTAGTCACTAATTTTTAATAAGTTTATTACAATGTGTTCATAGCTGTCATGGTAGGTTTAAAAAACAATGTTTGTCTTTATTTTATTCTCTTCTACTTGTTTGAATGTTTTTTATAGAACTATTTGTAAATATTGAATATTTATTTCAGTTGAGGCCACAAGGGAGATAATGACACGATCAAGAACCAGGATGATAAAGTTACAATTCAATCATATTTGTGTACTTTTTTTAGTCAATAATTTTTAATAAGTTTATTACAATGTGTCCATAGCTGTCATGTTAGGTTAAAAAAAAAATGTTTGTCTTTATTTTATTCTCTTCTACTTTTTTGAATGTTTTTTATATAGAAATTTGTAAATATTGAATATTTATTTCAGTTGAGGCCACACGGGAGAAGATAATGACCAGATCAAGAACAAGGATGATAAGGGTACAATTCAATCACATTTTGTGTACTTTTTTAGTCACTAATTTTTAATAAGTTTATTACAATGTGTTCATAGCTGTCATGTTAGGTTAAAAAAAAAAATGTTTGTCTTTATTTTATTCTCTTCTACTTTTTTGAATGTTTTTTATATAGAAATTTGTAAAATATTGTATATTTATTTCAGTTGAGGCCACAAGGGAGATCATGACACGATCAAGAACAAGGATGATAAAGGTACAATTCAATCACATTTTTTGTACTTTTTTTAGTCACTAATTTTTAATAAGTGTATTACAATGTGTGCAAAGCTGTCATGTTTGGTTTTTAAAAAAAAATGTTTGTCTTTATTTTATTCCCTTCTACTTGTTTGAATGTTTTTTTTATAGAATTATTTGTAAATATTGAATATTTATTTCAGTTGAGGCCACAAGGGAGATGATAATGACACGATCAAGAACCAGGATGATAAAGTTACAATTCAATCACATTTTTGTACTTTTTTTAGTCACTAATTCTTAATAAGTTTATTACAATGTGTCCATAGCTGTCATGTTAGGTTAAAAAAAAAATGTTTGTCTTTATTTTATTCTCTTCTACTTTTTTGAATGCTTTTTATATAGAAATTTGTAAATATTGAATATTTATTTCAGTTGAGGCTACAAGGGAGATCATGACACGACCAAGAACAAGGATGATAAAGGTACAATTCAATCACATTTTTTGTACTTTTTTTGTCACTAATTTTTAATAAGTTTATTACAATGTGTTCATAGCTGTCATGTTAGGTTAAAAAAAAAATGTTTGTCTTTATTTTATTCTCTTCTACTTTTTTGAATGCTTTTTATATAGAAATTTGTAAATATTGAATATTTATTTCAGTTGAGGGCACAAGGGAGATCATGACACGATCAAGAACAAGGATGATAAAGGTACAATTCTATCACATTTTTTGTACTTTTTTTAGTCACTAATTTTTAATAAGTTTATTACAATGTGTTCATAGCTGTCATGTTAGATTTGAAAAAAATGTTTGTCTTTATTTTATTCCCTTCTACTTTTTTGAATGTTTTTTTATAAAGATTTATGTAAATATTGAATTTTATTTCAGTTGAGGACACAAGGGAGATGATAATGACACGATCAAGAACCAGGATGATAAAGGTACAATTAAATCACATTTTTTGTACTTTTTTTGTCACTAATTTTTAATAAGTTTATTACAATGTGTGCATAGCTGTCATGTTTGGTTTAAAAAAAAATGTTTATCTTTATTTTATTCTCTTCTACTTTTTTGAATGTTTTTTATATAGAAATTTGTAAATATTGAATATATATTTTAGTTGAGGCCAAAAGAACAATACAAATCCGATCAAGAACCATGATGATAAAGGTACAATTCAATCACATTTGTTGTACTTCTTTTGTCACTAATTTTTAATAAGTTTATTACAATGTGTGCATAGCTGTCATGTTTGGTTTAAAAAAAAAAAAATGTTTTTTATTTTATTCTTTTCTACTTTTTTGAATGTTTTTTATATAGAAATTTGTAAATATTGAATATTTATTTCAGTTGAGGCCACACGGGAGATGAAAATGACCAGATCAAGAACAAGGATGATAAGGGTACAATTCAATCACATTTTGTGTACTTTTTTAGTCACTAATTTTTAATAAGTTTATTACAATGTGTTCATAGCTGTCATGTTAGGTTAAAAAAAAAATGTTTGTCTTTATTTTATTCTCTTCTACTTTTTTGAATGTTTTTTATATAGAAATTTGTAAAATATTGTATATTTATTTCAGTTGAGGCCACAAGGGAGATCATGACACGATCAAGAACAAGGATGATAAAGTTACAATTCAATCACATTTTTGTACTTTTTTTAGTCACTAATTTTTAATAAGTTTATTACAATGTGTCCATAGCTGTCATGTTAGGTTAAAAAAAAATGTTTGTCTTTATTTTATTTTCTTCTACTTTTTTGAATGCTTTTTATATAGAAATTTGTAAATATTGAATATTTATTTCAGTTGAGGCCACAAGGGAGATGATAATGACCAGATCAAGAACAAGGATGATAAGGGTACAATTCAATCACATTTTGTGTACTTTTTTAGTCACTAATTTTTAATAAGTTTATTACAATGTGTTCATAGCTGTCATGTTAGGTAAAAAAAAAATGTTTGTCTTTATTTTATTCTCTTCTACTTTTTTGAATGTTTTTTATATAGAAATTTGTAAATATTGAATATATATTTGAGTTGAGGCCAAAAGAACAATACAAATCCGATCAAGAACCATGATGATAAAGTTACAATTCAATCACATTTTTTGTACTTCTTTTGTCACTAATTTTTAATAAGTTTATTACAATGTGTGCATAGCTGTCATGTTTGGTTTTTTAAAAAAAAAATGTTTTTTATTTTATTCTTTTCTACTTTTTTGAATGTTTTTATATAGATATTTGTAAATATTGAATATTTATTTTAGTTGAGGCCACCAGGGAGATGATAATGACACAATCAAGAACTAGGATGATAAAGGTACAATTAAATCACATTTTTTGTACTTTTTTTTGTCACTAATCTTTAATAAGTTTATTACAATGTGTCCATAGCTGTCATGTTAGGTTAAAAAAAAAATGTTTGTCTTTATTTTATTCTCTTCTACTTTTTTGAATGTTTTTTATATAGAAATTTGTAAATATTGAATATTTATTTCAGTTGAGGCCACAAGGGAGATGATAATGACCAGATCAAGAACAAGGATGATAAGGGTACAATTCAATCACATTTTGTGTACTTTTTTAGTCACTAATTTTTAATAAGTTTATTACAATGTGTTCATAGCTGTCATGTTAGGTTAAAAAAAAATGTTTGTCTTTATTTTATTCTCTTCTACTTTTTTGAATGTTTTTTATATAGAAATTTGTAAAATATTGTACATTTATTTCAGTTGAGGCCACAAGGGAGATCATGACACGATCAAGAACAATGATGATAAAGGTACAATTCAATCACATTTTTTGTACTTTTTTTAGTCACTAATTTTTAATAAGTGTATTACAATGTGTGCATAGCTGTCATGTTTGGTTTTTAAAAAAAAATGTTTGTCTTTATTTTATTATCTTCTACTTTTTTGAATGTTTTTTATATAGATATTTGTAAATATTGAATATTTATTTCAGTTGAGGCCAACAGGGAGATGATAATGACACCATCAAGAACCAGGATGATAAAGGTACTATTCAATCACATTTTTTGTACTTTTCTTAGTCACTAATTTTTAATAAGTTATTACAATGTGTGCATAGCTGTCATGTTTGGTTTAAAAAAAAAATATTTGTCTTTATTTTATTCTCTTCTACTTTTTTTAATGTTTTGTTATATAGATATTTGTAAATATTGAATATTTATTTCAGTTGAGACCAAAAGGACAATACAAACCCGATCAAGAACCAGGATGATAAAGGTACAATTCAATCACATTTTTTGTACTTTTTTTTGTCACTTATTTTTAATAAGTTTATTACAATGTGTGCATAGCTGTCATGTTTGGTTTTTTTTAAAAAAATGTTTGTTCTTATTTTATTCTCATGTACTTTTTTGAATGTTTTTTTATATAGATATTTGTAAATATTGAATATTTATTTTAGTCGAGACCAAAAGAACAATACAAACCCGATCAAGAACCAGGATTGATTGATTGTTGGTTGCTTAACGTCCAGTGGCAAATATTTCATGCATATTCAGGACGAGAACAAAGTAACAAAAAATACAATTGGTAGGTTCTGTAATAGAGACCGATGAAGGTCGGAGAAATTTAGACTGCCACGGGAAAATGAGGGGATATATGATATGGTCAAAATATTGGCCTTGCAACAGGCCACCTACGGACCCCTCAATGAGTTGTTGCAAGGGTTCTTAACGTGCAAAGAGCGTGGCACTCTCTTTACACGAGGCTCTGGATTTAACGTCCCCATTCTGACCGGACGTGGCTGCAAATTTCTACATCCCGAACAACCAAACGGTCGCCCCACTTTAGCACGGGTTTTACTGCCGGTCGGAGGAAGACCAATGGTGACCATACTTCTATTCCCCAGTCACCCTTGGGGTCAAGAACCAGGATGATAAAGGTACAATTCAATCACATTTTTTGTACTTTTTTTAGTCACTAATTTTTAACAAGTTTATTACAATGTGTTCATAGCTGTCATGTTTGGTTTTTAAAAAAAATGTTTGTCTTTATTTTATTCTCTTCTACTTTTTTGAATGTTTTTTATATAGAAACTTGTAAATATTGAATATTTATTTCAGTTGAGGCCACAAGGGAGATGATATTGACACGATCAAGAACCAGGACGATAAAGGTACAATTCAATCACATTTTTTGTACTTTTTTTGTCACTTATTTTTAATAAGTTTATTACAATGTGTTCATAGCTGTCATGTTAGGTTTAAAAAAAATGTTTGTCTTTATTTTATTCTCTTCTTCTTGTTTGAATGTTTTTTAAAGAATTATTTGTAAATATTGAATATTTATTTCAGTTGAGGCCACAAGGGAGATAATGACACGATCAAGAACAAGGATGATAAAGTTACAATTCAATCACATTTTTGTACTTTTTTTAGTCACTAATTTTTAATAAGTTTATTACAATGTGTCCATAGCTGTCATGTTAGGTTAAAAAAAAATGTTTGTCTTTATTTTATTTTCTTCTACTTTTTTGAATGCTTTTTATATAGAAATTTGTAAATATTGAATATTTATTTCAGTTGAGGCCACAAGGGAGATGATAATGACCAGATCAAGAACAAGGATGATAAGGGTACAATTCAATCACATTTTGTGTACTTTTTTAGTCACTAATTTTTAATAAGTTTATTACAATGTGTTCATAGCTGTCATGTTAGGTAAAAAAAAAATGTTTGTCTTTATTTTATTCTCTTCTACTTTTTTGAATGTTTTTTATATAGAAATTTGTAAATATTGAATATATATTTGAGTTGAGGCCAAAAGAACAATACAAATCCGATCAAGAACCATGATGATAAAGTTACAATTCAATCACATTTTTTGTACTTCTTTTGTCACTAATTTTTAATAAGTTTATTACAATGTGTGCATAGCTGTCATGTTTGGTTTTTTAAAAAAAAAATGTTTTTTATTTTATTCTTTTCTACTTTTTTGAATGTTTTTATATAGATATTTGTAAATATTGAATATTTATTTTAGTTGAGGCCACCAGGGAGATGATAATGACACAATCAAGAACTAGGATGATAAAGGTACAATTAAATCACATTTTTTGTACTTTTTTTTGTCACTAATCTTTAATAAGTTTATTACAATGTGTCCATAGCTGTCATGTTAGGTTAAAAAAAAAATGTTTGTCTTTATTTTATTCTCTTCTACTTTTTTGAATGTTTTTTATATAGAAATTTGTAAATATTGAATATTTATTTCAGTTGAGGCCACAAGGGAGATGATAATGACCAGATCAAGAACAAGGATGATAAGGGTACAATTCAATCACATTTTGTGTACTTTTTTAGTCACTAATTTTTAATAAGTTTATTACAATGTGTTCATAGCTGTCATGTTAGGTTAAAAAAAAATGTTTGTCTTTATTTTATTCTCTTCTACTTTTTTGAATGTTTTTTATATAGAAATTTGTAAAATATTGTACATTTATTTCAGTTGAGGCCACAAGGGAGATCATGACACGATCAAGAACAATGATGATAAAGGTACAATTCAATCACATTTTTTGTACTTTTTTTAGTCACTAATTTTTAATAAGTGTATTACAATGTGTGCATAGCTGTCATGTTTGGTTTTTAAAAAAAAATGTTTGTCTTTATTTTATTATCTTCTACTTTTTTGAATGTTTTTTATATAGATATTTGTAAATATTGAATATTTATTTCAGTTGAGGCCAACAGGGAGATGATAATGACACCATCAAGAACCAGGATGATAAAGGTACTATTCAATCACATTTTTTGTACTTTTCTTAGTCACTAATTTTTAATAAGTTATTACAATGTGTGCATAGCTGTCATGTTTGGTTTAAAAAAAAAATATTTGTCTTTATTTTATTCTCTTCTACTTTTTTTAATGTTTTGTTATATAGATATTTGTAAATATTGAATATTTATTTCAGTTGAGACCAAAAGGACAATACAAACCCGATCAAGAACCAGGATGATAAAGGTACAATTCAATCACATTTTTTGTACTTTTTTTTGTCACTTATTTTTAATAAGTTTATTACAATGTGTGCATAGCTGTCATGTTTGGTTTTTTTTAAAAAAATGTTTGTTCTTATTTTATTCTCATGTACTTTTTTGAATGTTTTTTTATATAGATATTTGTAAATATTGAATATTTATTTTAGTCGAGACCAAAAGAACAATACAAACCCGATCAAGAACCAGGATTGATTGATTGTTGGTTGCTTAACGTCCAGTGGCAAATATTTCATGCATATTCAGGACGAGAACAAAGTAACAAAAAATACAATTGGTAGGTTCTGTAATAGAGACCGATGAAGGTCGGAGAAATTTAGACTGCCACGGGAAAATGAGGGGATATATGATATGGTCAAAATATTGGCCTTGCAACAGGCCACCTACGGACCCCTCAATGAGTTGTTGCAAGGGTTCTTAACGTGCAAAGAGCGTGGCACTCTCTTTACACGAGGCTCTGGATTTAACGTCCCCATTCTGACCGGACGTGGCTGCAAATTTCTACATCCCGAACAACCAAACGGTCGCCCCACTTTAGCACGGGTTTTACTGCCGGTCGGAGGAAGACCAATGGTGACCATACTTCTATTCCCCAGTCACCCTTGGGGTCAAGAACCAGGATGATAAAGGTACAATTCAATCACATTTTTTGTACTTTTTTTAGTCACTAATTTTTAACAAGTTTATTACAATGTGTTCATAGCTGTCATGTTTGGTTTTTAAAAAAAATGTTTGTCTTTATTTTATTCTCTTCTACATTTTTGAATGTTTTTTATATAATTATGTGTAAATATTGAATACTTATTTCAGTTGAGGCCACCAGGGAGATAATGACACGATCAAGAACCAGGATGATAAAGGTACAATTCAATCACATTTTTTGTACTTTTTCACACTTTTCTTCACTTTTAACCTCAATGATCAACATGTAACAGTTATCAATGAAGCTTCCCGAAATTAATGAACAAACAATAAAAGTTTCAAGCACCTGATTATAAATGATATTGAACTTATTTAGGAAGTAGGGAAAACGTTTTTTTTTTTCTCGGAGGAGTTTTGTTATGGTTGTTAATGTGGATTGTGTTAATGTCCAATATGGTATGTGATTGTTTATCTATCGTATACGTTTATATGTATAATGTAAAATGAGAACAAGATTAATTCTGACGAAACGAAATTAGAAAATGAATTTGTTCTGAGACGTGAGAAGCTCAGGATGGATGCCTAGAGGTAGTGGTAGTCGTCGCCGACAGAACCTGGTTGGAGGTCGGGAACTACAGGTTAGAATGGCTTCTAGAGAAGATGCACAACATCCACAACTAGTTCTAAGGAAAGTGAGAAGGCGTCCTCCTGTAGGAACTTAAAATTAAACATTGCATTATATAAGACATAGGAAGGCAATAATATGAATTGGGGAGTCTATTATGATATTATCAATAAAACTACAACTATACAGAAATGAAGAGATCTAAAAAAAAAATAAAGGCAAATAATTAACTAGAGGCTCCCAATAGCCTTTGTCGCTCACCTGACTTTACTATAACAGGCGTATAAAAACGTTAAAGCTACAGATAAAAAACACCAATTTCTCACTTGACTTCATAAATATGAATCTCCTAGCCAGCTAACTTAGAAATGCATTGCATTTTTTTTCAGATTCTTGAAACAACAGAAGAGCTGAAAGGCAGCAACATAGACCTTGTAAAACATTTCAAGGAACCAGAATTTAAATCCATTGGAGAGGGCAAATTAATGGACCCTAAAACTAGACTATCAATTGCCAATGAGCAAATAAAAAAGGTATGTTTAATCTTGAAATGTCAAATAGGACTATTCCATTAAAATGTTTGTGATTGGCGGGTAGTTAGGACTTTCAAATATCCTTACAACCAGAAAGTTAGTCAATTTTGCATAATGGTTAGACATGCATACTAAAAAGAAGGATCAACAAAATTCAACAAGATAACTTCCCTGCCACATAAATTTTAATAAAATAGCCCTTGCACATATCTCCTTGTGCTATTTTTTATTGTCAAATTCTAAGAAAAGTCCAACCATAAACAAACCTGTACCAAACAGGTCGAGTATGAACTAAAGAATTTTATACCTTGTATCATTGACATATTTCCAATATTTTTCAAAATAGAAATCATTTTAATTACAGTTATTTTTTAAAAATACAATTAACATCATATAGTTCATAAATGTCTGTTTTAAGTATATCTTGATGATTTCAACATGTTCAGTTGATCATCTTTTTAGCTCACCTGGCCCGAAGGGCCAATGAGCTCTTTTCTCATCACTTGGCGTCCGTCGTCGTCGTAAACTTTTTACATTTTGAACTTCTTCTTGAGAACCAATGAATGGAATGGACTCAAACATGGCATGATTGTTCCTTAGGAGGTGCTGACCAAGTGTTGTTATTTTGTAGCCGATCCAGCATCCAAGATGGCCTCCAGCGGGGGACTTATTTTAACATAGGTCCCTATGAGAAATACATACAAATTCTTCTTTTAGAGAACCACAGAATGGAATGCAATATTAAACCAAATTTGGCCTCAATCATTATTTATGTACCTGATATGATTTTTATCTTTTTTTTTAAGAAACTCAAGTAGAGTCAGGTGAGCGACACAGGCTCTTGAGAGCCTCTAGTTTATATCTCAGATTGGAGAAAAACAAGTTTCTGGAAGGCGCAAGTGGCGCATAATTACAATTGAATACGCAGAAGAGGAAGCAAATGTCACCCTATGGGGTGACACTGTTACAATTGGTGACCGTCTTAAAGTTAATTCGGAGATTAATGTAAACGTGTGCTGCCTTGTAACAGCTACATATACGGAGCAGAAGGTGTTCTACTCAATACCTGTGATTAAATTTGAGGTAATTTTTTCACATTTAATTTATACACTACAGGTGTTGTGGATAATACATCTGCACAGTGAGAAGCCCAAATAAATGTTGACTCATATACATGTATGTGCATGGTAAAATTTACAATAATACTCACATTTTCATTGTATGCCACTTGTATATAATATGTTCAGCTTGTATGATGAAAGAAAAAAAAATATCCGTCGTCTAAAAGATAGGTGCAGGAAACCAAGTTAACAGTTTTTTCCACTCCTTCTAAAATATAAACAAGACAGATAATATAACAAGGAAACTCTTCCATGAATTTAAAAGAGGTTCTTTAACTTTAGGGGGGACAAACAATGCAGTAGTGCGAACTATAGAGGGAAGTCTATGATACATTTTATTTACCACTTGACCATGTTGACAGTATCCTACACTCTACCTTTTCAACGATTGATTCATGGATTCTTGTTGATACCACTTTCAGCATGTTGGCTATTGCAAGGCATTTAGTGTGGTGGTGCTGCAGTCCCGAGTGCCTGCAATCTTCAGTATAAAAACTAAATTATAGTCCATTAAGATTTAAGTCAGCATACCTACTAAAAGCAGTTCTTGTTACTTCTCTTTTTAATGGATAGAAGGGTACAAACATTATAAAAATCTGTTTAAATCTAAACATTCACAAGATACAGAATAAAACTGCATGATGCTCATATTCAGACATTGATTGATAGTATCGTTTGACGAAGAGCTATGAAAGATGATCATAGACGAAGCTTTATCGGTTTACAGTACAGAATCTCCGAAACGACCGACGAGAATTTCAGAAGCAGCCAAGAACATCAAACGAAAGCTGTCTTTTTTTAGGCAAGAACACACCGAGCTTCTATGTGAAGTGAAATCCGTGAAAGCCACGTCATTAAACATATCACAAACACATACATAAACCCCATTCGTTTTTCCATTACCAAAATTGGAAGATTTAGATTAACGTTTAAATGACAAAACGTTAAAAATACTCATGATGATCAAATGCAATGCTAAAACTATGCTGTAAGCTTACATGAATATTTAAACATGCTATATATATACATGATATATATTGTTTAAAAAAGTTATGATGAAATGATTGATTGTTGGTTGCTTAACGTCCAGTGGCAAATATTTCATGCATATTCAGAACAAGAACAAATTCACAATAAATACAATAGGTAGGTTCTGTAATTGAGGCTTCCGTGATTATGGTCGGAGAAATTTAGACTGCCACGGGAAATGAGGGTGTATTGGATAGGGACAGAAATTAAGCCTTGCAACAGGTCACCTACGGACCCCTCAAAGAGTTGTTCCAAGGGTTCTTAACGTGCAAAGAGCGTGGCACTCTCTATACACGAGGCATCGGATTTAACGTCCCCATTCTGACCGGTCGTGCCTGCAAATTTGTACATCCCGCACAGCCAAACGGACGCCCCACTTTAGCAAGGGTTTTACTGCTGGTCGGAGGAAGACCAATGGTGACCATACTTCTATTCCCCAGTCACCCTTGGGGGCATGATGAACTGTAATGTGTAATTTAATTAATTACATTTCAAAAACTGTGTAATGTGTAATTAGTGTAATTGATCATTTTGCAATGTAATGTGTTATTTAAGTAATTACATTCCCATGTAATTGACCCCAAGTCTGGTTAAGACTTGCAACCCGTGATGAATATGACAAGCCCTTAACTCTTCTACAGCTGCAACGAGACACATGAGAGGAAGCTAAGAAGGCAAACAGGGATCAGATATTGACTATATTTTCGAAGGCACTATTAGCTCCAGCCATTGATTGATTGATTGTTGGTTGCTTTACGCCGCATTAGCACAACAAGGCTATATCGCGGCGAGAGCTAATTCGAATATTTTTTACAATTTAAAGCATATTCTTAAAATCAGACAAAAGGCCCTTCAATAAACTAAAATTCTAGATTAAAGCAGATTGATTATTTACAAATAAAAATGAACATTAAGATAACGTGATAAAATTTAAAATCGTTTTAAATATAGTAACATTTTTATATTTTAGAATAGATTCCAACTTCTTTTAAAAATGAAACAATATTTGTAAATGAAACATTATTAAATAAATCATACATATTATTGACATTGAAATGCTTCTTACGAATATCAGCAAAGTCAATACAATTGATTAAAACATGTTTAATAGTATACTTGCAGTTACAAGGTATACATGGTGGTTCTACTTCATTTTTTAAAAGATATTCGGGTGTTATTCTAGTATGACCAATACGACATCTAGAAATAACACACTGATCTTTTCTGCACATAAAATTATTGAAAGGTTTACATAAATTAGGTTTAATTTCATGTAATTTATTACCATCTTTTTTACTCCATTCATTTTTCAAAATATTAAAAACATATTCTCTAATATTAGATTTAAAATCGGTATATGGTATATCACAGTTAGATAAAGGGTCACCCAGGGCATTCTTTGCATCAAGGTCTACAGCTGTGTTTCCAAGGATTCCAACATGACTCGGCACCCATAGAAATAATATTTCTTTAAGAAGAATTTTTAAATTCCTCATTACATATAAAATTTTGAGAATTGTTGGGTTTCTAATTTTAGTATTTTGTATAGCTTGTAAGCATGAAAGTAAATCAGAACATATAATAAATTTAGATTTATCTGAAGAAGCAATAAATTTCAAAGCCAAAATTATTGCTTCTGCTTCAGCAGTAAAGATCGATGCATCAGATGGCAAACGGAGAGTTGCAGCTCTGTCCCTGATTGATTGATTGATTGTTGGTTGCTTTACGCCGCATTAGCACAACAAGGCTATATCGCGGCGAGAGCTAATTCGAATATTTTTTACAATTTAAAGCATATTCTTAAAATCAGACAAAAGGTCCTTCAATAAACTAAAATTCTAGATTAAAGCAAATTGATTATTTACAAATAAAAATGAACATTAAGATAACGTGATAAAAATTTTAAATCGTTTTAAATATAATAACATTTTTATATTTTAGAATATATTCCAACTTCTTTTAAAAATGAAACAATATTTGTAAATGAAACATTATTAAATAAATCATACATATTATTGACATTGAAATGCTTCTTACGAATATCAGCAAAGTCAATACAATTGATTAAAACATGTTTAATAGTATACTTGCAGTTGCAAGGTATACATTGTGGTTCTACTTCATTTTTTAAAAGATATTCGTGTGTTATTCTAGTATGACCAATACGACATCTAGAAATAACACACTGATCTTTTCTGCACATAAAATTATTGAAAGGTTTACATAAATTAGGTTTAATTTCATGTAATTTATTACCATCTTTTTTACTCCATTCATTTTTCAAAATATTAAAAACATATTCTCTAATATTAGATTTAAAATCGGTATATGGTATATCACAGTTAGATAAAGGGTCACCCAGGGCATTCTTTGCATCAAGGTCTACAGCTGTGTTTCCAAGGATTCCAACATGACTCGGCACCCATAGAAATAATATTTCTTTAAGGAGAATTTTTAAATTCCTCATTACATATAAAATTTTGAGAATTGTTGGGTTTTTAATTTTAGTATTTTGTATAGCTTGTAAGCATGAAAGTGAATCAGAACATATAATAAATTTGGATTTATCTGAAGAAGCAATAAATTTCAAAGCCAAAATTATTGCTTCTGCTTCAGCAGTAAAGATCGATGCATCAGATGGCAAACGGAGAGTTGCAGCTCTGTCCCTGAAGACAGCAGCAGATGCAACTCTGTCACCATCTTTTGATCCATCAGTATAGACAGTTGAAAAATCTGAATAATTGGCTTTGATTTCAGCATAGTGTTGCTGAATTAAAAGAGGATTTGTTTTATTTTTATTGTGTTCACGGAGATCAAATATCATTTTTGGTTTGGGAAGTTCCCATGGAGGACATTTGCAAGTTTTAACTTGAGCAACATATTTTAAATCAAAAGAAGCTAAATGTGGTTTTACACGTATACCTAACGGAGGAATTTTATTTTCATGTTTTGCAAAAATATCTTCATAAATTGGATTAAAAACACAGCTGTAGGCAGGATTATCTGAGTAGGCTTTTAGTTTGACAGCATATTGAAGTCCAAGCTTCAAACGTCTGTTAGAGAGTGAGTGCTCATCAGCCTGTACATACAGACTCTCAACTGGTGAGGTTTTAAATGCGCCAAGACAGAGATGCAAACCCTGATGATGCACAGCATCGAGAATCTGTATGTAGGACTTCCTTGCAGAGCCATACACTATAGAGCCATAATCTAGTTTAGATCTAACTAGATATCTATATAAATTAAGTAAAATGTTGCGATCAGCACCCCAGTCGGTGCTGCCGACAACTTTTAAAATATCTAATGCTTTTAAACATTTCGATTTTAACATTTTGATATGGGGTAGAAAGGTTAACTTTTTATCGAAAATTAACCCAAGAAATTTGGTTTCATCAACCATTTTAATTGGGTTGCCGTACAAAGTGAGTTCTGGATCAAGATGCAATTTCCTTTTGTTACAAAAATGCATCCCGACCGTTTTTGAAGTGGAAAATTTAAACCCATTTTCCGAGGCCCATTTTTCAATTCTTCCAAGACATAACTGTAATTGTCTTTCTATGTTATTCATATTTTTGCCTCTATAACATATTAAAAAGTCATCAACATACAATGAACCTTCAATATTACTTTTTAAAACTTCAACAAGGCTGTTGATTTTAAGACTAAATAATGTAACAGATAAAATATTGCCCTGAGGGACACCCATCTCTTGATCATACAGATCAGACATGGTTGAATTTACTCTAACATTAAATTGTCTGTTAAATAGAAAATTCGAAATAAAATTTGGCATATTGCCTTTCAACCCCATATCAAAGAGATCTTTTAAAATACCATACTTCCATGCAGTATCATAGGCTTTTTCTAGATCGAAAAAGACCGACACTACATGTTCATTTTTCGCAAAACCATTACGGACAAATGATTCGAATCGAACAAGATGGTCAAGAGTACTGCGACCTTGGCGGAATCCACACTGGATATTGGCTAAAAGCCCATTGGATTCCAGGAACCAAATAAGGCGATCATTGACCATCCGTTCTAGTGTTTAACAGACACAACTGGTAAGAGCAATTGGCCGATAATTAATAAGATCCGTGTGATCTTTACTTGGTTTTGGAATAGGCACGACGGTTGCAAGCTTCCAGATTGATGGTAAATCACCAGATTCCCAGATGTTATTCATAAGCTGCAAAAGAGCTTCCAGCGAGGAATCTGGCAAGTGTTTTAACAGTTGGTAGTGAATATTATCAGGCCCACAAGCTGTATCATAGGCTTTTGACAGAGATGTTTTAAGTTCTTCAAGAGAAAAAGAGTTTATTATAATTTTCACCATTTTTTGATTTAAAGTTTAATTTAATTTTTTCTTTTTGTTTTTTTAACTTTTTTAAAATCTTCCCTGTAGTTGTTAGAAGAAGAAGATTTCGCAAAAGTTTCACCAAGCTTGTTGGCAATATCCTTTTCAGATGTTAATAAATCATTGCCATTTTTTAAATGTTTAACTGTGGCTTTAGAATTTTTACCTTTTATCTTTTGTATCATGTTCCATACTTTTGTCATCGGAGTGCGAGATGTTATCTCCGAGACAAATTTCTTCCAAGACGTTCGTCGTGCTTGCCTGCAAGTCCGCCGTGCCTTAGCGCGAAAAACACGGAAATTACTCAAGTTTTCCGTCGTTGGTTGTTGATTGAACCGTCTTTCAGATTTTTTACGGTCACCTATTGCTTGATCACAATCATCATCAAACCATGGTTTGCTGGGATGTTTCGGCAAAGCCGAGGTCTTAGGAATAGTTCTGTCAGCAATTGACGTTAAAACTGTATTAAAAATTAAAATTGGATCTTGTACAGTCTCAAACATCTTTGACTGAAGTTCCGCTTGACAGAGATTCTCAAACAAGGACCAGTCCGCCTTGTCAAGTTTCCAACGTGGTACTCTCTGTTGGGCAGAAGTAAAAAGATGTTCAAGTTCTATTGGAAAGTGATCACTTCCACATAGATCATCATGAACACGCCATGAATAATCCAGAAGAAGAGAGGGATCGCAAATAGTGATATCAATAGCAAAATAAGACCCGTTTCCAGGATGAAGATAAGTATTAGATCCATCATTAAAAATGCATAATCCTTCTTGAGAGACAAAGTCCTCAATGATCTTACCTTTGATATTATGAGACTTGCTTCCCCACAAGGGGTTGTGTGCATTGAAGTCGCCCATAAGTATAAATGGTGAGGGTAATTGATCAGTGAGGTTTTTGATTGATTGATTGATTGTTGGTTGCTTAACGTCCAGTGGCAAATATTTCATGCATATTCAGGACGAGAACAAGTTCACAATAAATACAATAGGTAGGTTCTGTAATAGATTAAGGGATTAAGGTCGGAGAAATTTAGACTGCCACGGGAAATGAGGGTATATTGGATAGGGACAGAAATTTAGCCTTGCAACAGGTCACCTACGGACCCCTCAAAGAGTTGTTGCAAGGGTTCTTAACGTGCAAAGAGCGTGGCACTCTCTTTACACGAGGCATCGGATTTAACGTCCCCATTCTGACCGGACGTGGCTGCAAATTTGTACATCCCGCACAGCCAAACGGACGCCCCACTTTAGCACGGGTTTTACTGCCGGTCGGAGGAAGACCAATGGTGACCATACTTCTATTCCCCAGTCACCCTTGGGGGGTTCCTTCAATATTAAACAAAGCCCATACATTTGTAAGGTTGATATTTGTATCATAAGCAAAGACGGTTTAATCATTTTGCTCCAGAAAGCACTTAGTGAGTTCGAGCGGTTTTTTTTTTTGTTTCCAAAGGAAACACTTAAACGCTCAACATTTTGATTGGGATAAATCTCTTTATAAATACTTGATTGACAGGAATGAGCTATATGAAGATCTACTTTGTTTTTCATGTTTAGCAATCTAGCTCAAAATTTGTACAATATCAAAACGTTAAAAAATGAATTTAACAAACGACAAAATATAAATTGATTGCAAATACATCTTTAGTTCATTATTGCGATATTTCGTCGCTGTTCTAATATAAAAAAAGATGTGGTACGATTGTCAATGAGACAACTCTCCACAAGAGACAAAATGGAACAGAAATTAACAACTATAGGTCACCGTACGGCCTTCAACAATGAGCACTTAAATACATAATGTTGTTTTTAATTGTTGTCAGATTCATATCGTTTCGAGTACATGTGAAATCATTGTTAATTTATAACCAATGCAATCGTCTTACGAAGTCGAAGAACCGGTTTGATGATTCGGAATCTTGAAATTTATAGTGAACGCGAATTTGTTGTTCCAAAGTTTCATATCAAAATATTTATTAATATAAATGAAAAGACTTGTAACATCGCTATAAATATTCATGAATGTGACCTACCGAATTAGACTATTTACCGGATTTGTTATAACATGAGCAACACGACGGGTGCCACATGTGGAGCAGGATCTGCTTACCCTTCCGGAGCACCTGAGATCACCCCTAGGTTTTGGTGGGGTTCGTGTTGCTTATTCTTTAGTTTTCTATGTTGTGTCATATGTGCTATTGTTTGTCTGTTTGTCTTTTTCATTTTTAGCCATGGTCTATTCAGTTAATTTTCGATTTATGAGTTTGACTGTCCCTCTGGTATCTTTCGTCTCGCTTTTAGATTGACAATATTCTTACATATGAAAACTCAGTCGTGTTAGAATTTTGGTCCAATAACTAAATGCATTGCGTTCATAGTTCAAAACAGCATCCCTCCATTACAAAACAAAATAAGATTTAAAACACATGGGATATATAAAATAATCTGTTAGAAAAGAGGGACAAAAGATACCAGAGGGACAGAGGTCACAAGGTTGTTAACCGACATTCCCCCTCAACCTCGCCGGTCGGAAAGACCATGCTGTAACCACATATAAGGTGAATGCATTCCGTTCCTACTATTGTAAGGTATGGTAAAGTGTCCATACAATTTACACATTTTAGCTATGGTTATTTCACTTGATATACTTAAGTGTTCATTCATGAATACATATACCTTAAATTAATTGATACATACTCATTAACAAAAAATTATGAAGACCTATACAGATTGTTTTACAGATTGTTGCATATACAATGATGTTAAATGACGTGATAGAATGAAAAGTTATACATGCTAATTTATATCAAAATACTATAAACGATAACACCGCCTTCTACAATGCAACGTCCATGTACTCTTGTTTTAGTACGACAGTTACATCTTAATGATAGTCTGTGGGTTCTATAATATAGTAAGCGGAGTATGGTCGACACTTACAATAGGAAAAATTAAATAAACCATTAACTAACATAAGTAAAATAATGATTCTGTTTATGGACATGGTACTACCGTCTTTTCGTAAATACCAGTGTTACTTCGCATCCATAGAAATTTAATTTCTTTATTGCGAATTAAACAAATTATCATTACGTAAAGAATTTATAGAATGAAAGGATTTGTATATTTGGTTTTGTATTGCTAGAAGACATAATAGCCTAAATATCTAATTCATTTTTGAGTTCAAACGATTTCTTAAATTTGGTTCATGGTACTGTCCCACGTGGTTCTGAATTAACGTTTCTATTTTCTTTCTGCGTCTTGGTTAGCTTCCTTATTTATATATTATTAGTAAAGAGCGTGCGTGGTCCTGATTATCACACTAATTACAAAAAGATTAATGTTAATATAATATTAATTATATTTCACAACTTATTTTATAAATTGTACATTATACTTGATATTTAATGTGACTGGTGGCTTATTTTAGGAAATATGAATTGGTGTTCTACACCATGAAGTAAATGAGCGCGAGTGGATTTTTACATACAGCACTAGTAACAAATGTGAACATGTACCGTTGTCGTCATATAAAGGGATAAAGGATTGCTAAAGAAAATTTCAACTGTACATTGAAATGGATTGATTGATTGTTGGTTGCTTAACGTCCAGTGGCAAATATTTCATGCATATTCAGGACGAGAACAAGTTCACAATAAATACAATAGGTAGGTTCTGTAATAGATTAAGGGATTAAAGTCGGAGAAATTTAGACTGCCACGGGAAATGAGGGTACATTGGAAAGGGACAAAAATTCAGCCTTGCAACAGGTCACCTACGGACCCCTCAAAGAGTTGTTGCAAGGGTTCTTAACTTGCAAAGAGCGTGACACTCTCTTTACACGAGGCATCGGATTTAACGTCCCCATTCTGACCGGACGTGGCTGCAAATTTGTACATCCCGCACAGCCAAACGGACGCCCCACTTTAGCACGGGTTTTACTGCCGGTCGGAGGAAGACAAATGGTGACCATACTTCTATTCCCCAGTCACCCTTGGGGGTTATGATTATGATGTTTGAATCAAAAATGCATTCATACAGACCCCCAACATATAAATGCCGGAACCTTTTGACATCTTAGACCATAATGGTCACATTGAACGATCAATATTCAAAAACACAGATGGATCAGTCAGGTAAACACATTATTTGTTTTAAAATTGTTTTCCCTGTTTGTTTGTTTTTTCAATATTGTTTATCAAATTTTTCTTACTTAAATTTACGAATCTATATTAATTTTTGAATTTAATGTATTTTGCTTTTATGGTAGTGTCATTTCTTTTTAAATCATAATCTTATTTTTTTTGTTATCCTTTTATGTATTTTTACAGATATCAGAGTTCACCATCGAAAACCAACAAATCAGAAAAGAAGGCACATAGAACCCCCTTAAAGAGAAAAAAAATGTAACAATAGATTCAGTCAACAGCTAAATACCCAGGGTCCCAGCCTACGCAGAAAATTACACAAGATGAAGCGAAAGAAACACAGAAGCTCGCAACCATGGAATACTTAAATAAAATGCTCCGCAGGGCGCAGCTTGATACGACCGCAGAGGTCGAACCCTGAACAGTTGGGGGAAGTATGGACACAATATTCAAGCTTGATACAGCTCTGAATTTGGATTGTGATTAAATATTTGACACAGCATAGGTTTCTAACACAGATTGAATGTGGTCTAAGAACTTAAAAATTTTAAATTGGACATTCACCTATTATGGTCCAATATCCAAAATCTAAATACATGGTTAGATTCAGCATATCAAAGAACCCCAAGAATTCAATTTTTGATGAAATCAAACAAAGTTTAATTTTGGACCCTTTTGACCTCAATGTGGACAAAGTTGATAACAGGGCCCAAAAATCAAAAATCTAAATACATGGTTAGATTCAGCATATCAAAGAACCCCATATATTCAATTTTTGTTGAAATCAAACAAAGTTTAATTTTGGACCCCAACTTGGACAAACTTGAAAACTGGGCCCATAATCAAAAATCTAAACACATGTTTAGATTCAGCATATCAAAGAACCCCAAGAATTCAATTTTTGTTAAAATCAAACTAAGTTTAATTTTGGACCCTTTGGACCTTAATGTAGACCAATTTGAAAACGGAACCAAAAATTAAGAATCTAAATACACGGTTAGATTCGGCATATCAAAGAACCCCAATAATTCAATTTTTGATGAAATCAAACAAAGTTTAATTTTGGACCCTTTTGACCTCAATGTGGACAAAGTTGATAACGGGGCCCAAAAATCAAAAATCTAAATACATGGTTAGATTCAGCATATCAAAGAACCCCATATATTCAATTTTTGTTGAAATCAAACAAAGTTTAATTTTGGACCCCGATTTGGACCAACTTGAAAACTGGGCCCATAATCAAAAATCTAAATACATGTTTAGATTCAGCATATCAGAGAACCCTAAGAATTCAATTTTTGTTAAAATCAAACTAAGTTTAATTTTGGACCCTTTGGACCTTAATGTAGACCAATTTGAAAACGGAACCAAAATTTAAGAATCTAAATACACAGTTAGATTCGGCATATCAAAGAACCCCAATAATTCAATTTTTGATGAAATCAAACAAAGTTTAATTTTGGACCCTTTGGACCTCAATGTGGACCAATTTAAAAACGGGGCCCAAAATCCAAAAACTAAATACACGGTTAGATTCAGCATATTAAAGAACCCCATGAAATCAAGAATAAAACCCCATTGAAATTGGTCAAGAAATAAGCAATTTATAGGAAGTATCTTCTTTTGCACAATCCTGTGCTATTAAATATTTCTTGCTATTGCGCAATACTGTACAATTGACAATTTCTTGCTATTGCGCAATATTGTGCTATTGGATATTTCTTGCTATTGCGCAATACTGTGCAATTGAAGATTTCTTGCTATTGCGCAATACTGTGCAATTGAAGATTTCTTGCTATTGTGCAATACTGTGCAATTGAAAATTTCTTGCTATTGCACAATACTTATTATATAATAATTTACACATCCTGTTTGGTGTGTATCTCCTACCATATCATTATTATTTGATTTTAAATATAAATCAGAAATAACCAACTTAAAATGGAAAATTTTTAAAGAAACAAAAAAGGAAAAAAAGAAAAAAAAGGAAAAAAAAATAAATCCCCCCCAAAATTTTTTGAACCCCCATTATGATTCATCACCCCCAAACTCAATCCCAGCCTTCCCTTTGTGGTATGGTACCTTGCAGTACAATTTCAGAGAGATCCATACACTTGAACACAAGTTATTGTCTGGAAACTAGAAAAAAATGTGTTTTTTGGCCCCTTTTTGGCCCCAAATTCCTAAACGTTTAGGGCAATTACCCCCAAACTCAAACCCAGCTTTCCCTTTGTGATATGGAACCTTGTAGTACAATTTCAGAAAGATCCATACACTTACACACAAGTTATTGTCATGAAACTAGAAAAATGCTTGTTTTTTTGCCCCTTTTTTGGCCCCTAATTCCTAAAATTTGGAGGCAATTACCCCCAAAATCAATCCCAGCATTCCTTTAGTGATATGGAACCTTGTGGTACAATGTCAGAGAGATCCATACACTAACACACAAGTTATGTCTGGAAGTTACAAAAATGCTTATTTTTGGCCCCTTTTTGGCCCCTAATTCCTTTACTGTTATTACCATAACCCCCAAAATCAATCCCAACCTTCCTTTTGTGGTATTGAACCTTGTGGTAAAATTTCATAAAGATCCATTCACTTAAACTAAAGTTAGAGTGCGAAAACCAATGTGTCTTCGGACGACGCCGGACGACGACGACGACGACGACGACGACGCCAACGTCATACCAATATACGACCACAAAAATTTTTTTGCGGTCGTATAAAAAGGAAACAAATGGTAAGTAACATTTGTCCAAATAAAAAATATATGTGTGGTTTCAGTTACCCGATCGATTGACCCTGCCTGCAAACTGACATGGGATAAAAATGTTCATCAGGGGTGGCGAATGTAGAAGACACTTTCACAGGCTTGTATAAATACGAGCAGTTGTACCAGAAAAGACTCCGTGTGTTGCCTTTCATCTACTTTAACAAAGTCACTGCATTAAGATATGCTAAAAAAAATTGCTGATAAATCCAAGTGGGACTTAGACTATTACAAAATGTCCTGAACGAACCAATATAAAATATTCTTTGAAAAAGTCGAGCAATTTTTTTAGCTCATACTTTCTTTATGGTGCACTTTAGCATATTAGAGGGGTAACCAACATAATTTTAATTTTTTCAGGGCGGCTGTCTTTAATTTAAAATTGACATCATTTTGCTAAATATTTGAACTCTGAAAACAGATCAACACCTTTTAAATGTGATATAGGTCATTTAAACTATTTCAAATACCAAAAAAAAATGACCTACTGTCAAACGAGGCTTTTCTACCTCAGTAATTGATTACCTTAGCTGTATTTCGCTGTAAAACTTTTAGGAATGTTGGTCCTCGATGCGATGCTCTTCACATTCTTACATTATTTGGCCTTTTTAACTTTTTTGGATTTGAGTGTCACTGATGAGTCTTTTGTAGACGAAACGCGCGTCTGGTGTAAATACAAAATGTAATCCTGGTATCGATGATGAGTTTATTTACGGACAGTAATCGTAAATATAAATCACAATTTCCGGTTAGATTTCAAACATTTGCGTTGAATAATAGTGGTCAGGATTGTCCGTTTGGTATATAGTTAATTATTTAAGGCATGCAGGAAGTTCTATAAAAAATTTCAATGTATTTCAGTCTAATAGCTTCAAGAAAACAGAATTGTACAGGTCAAACCAGGTTTGTAGGATTTGCATCTAACAGAACAAGTTTTCTTGCATTCACATTTGTGTTACATGTGTAATTCCAGGCAAGATGCTGAAATGGCTGTGTCAATTGTGTCTAATTTCGAATCTACAACCTATCTGCAGTCTCATTTATCTATTTCTAATCGCCTGGACTAGGTAGACGTTGTTCATGTGCGACTGCCTGTCCCCATACTATACCACCTTGACATGCAGCTCGTTTAGTTTGCTCTAGCAGTGCAGCTCAGGTGGACGGAATTGTGCAATGTTGTCTGTTTTTCGTATAAACAATTCAAATAGGTATATCGTTCATAACTACAACAAATGACTTATGAACTCAATGTCAGCTTCACTGACCTATTCAGGTTTTATATTCAATCGCCCAAAACAATTGGGTTACATCAATTTCTCGTCTGCATGGCCGACTTCTTTCCCTTTTCACAAAAATCGGAGACAGTGTCACATCCAGGAAAAATGACAAAACCACTGAGAGCATGATCAATTTCGGGAAAAGGAGGCCATCTCGCCGGGCTTTTCCTTTTCCAAATGCAACCCAAAGTGTTTCTACTTGAAGTGTCTTGAAAAAAACTGAACTTATTATCAGTGTTGATAAGAACATATGCCCTTGTGTCTGCTTCCTCGATTATACAAAGACCACTCATAATCTTTCTGTAAACTTATGAATAGAGAGTCGTAGTTAAGAATGGCAGTAACATCCTTGGGCAGAATGAGTGATTCAGATTTTGTTTCAAGTTATGCAGGTTTCATATGTATGTAAACGTCAGGGAGGTTAGGTTAGTTAGCTTTTAAGATTTTGTTTACGTGCAACAACATTTAATTAGACACTTTTTCGTAAAATTTTTTAAATTATTTTTTGTGTCCTAAATTCGACATGGTAAATCAAAGACATTTGAGAAAAAAAAAACTATGACGTTATGTCTATATTCCTATTGTTTAACGTATATATCAATGTAAATCATGCTATATTGTATCGGGAGTACTGTTCTATTCAGTTCTTTCTGGAATATGCCTGGCTGCAAACGGTACATCTGGAAAGTTTTAGATGTGATGATACGTTTGGGTCAGGATGGAAATATGATGACAGCTGATGTAGTGAAAGACCATGTTGAAATGTAAGTAGACATATAAAGCAAGCAATAGTTTTTTTTATCACTGTTGATCAAATGGAATGAAATACATAGGAAGCGATAGGGTTGAGAAAGAGCATATCAAACTACAAGAACAATAAATAATTGAAATGGTAGAGAGCACATTAACGACTTAGATGTCGCCTTTAGTGACCCCAACAGGATTGATCGATTGTTGGTTGCTTAACTTCCAGTGTAAAATATTTCATGCATGTTCAGGACGAGAACAAGTCAACAACAAATACAAGTAGGCGCATTGTCATAGAGGCCATCCGGGATGTAACAACAAATACAAGTAGGCCGGTATGATGGTCGGGGAAATTTAGACTGCCACTAGAAAATGAGGGTATACTGGATAGGAACAGAAATTTCAGGTCACCTACGGACCTCTTAAAAGAGTTGTTGCATGATGTCTTAACGTGCAAAGAGCGTGGCACTCTAATTTTACGAGGCATCGAAGTTAACGTCGCTAGGCTGCAAACTTGATACATCCCGCAAAACCAAACAAACGTCCCACTTTGGCAAGCGTTTCACTGCCGGTCGGAAGAAGACCAGGTGACCATATTTCGTTTCCCCAGTCAACCTTCGGACAAACAAAGCTATATCTCGTGAACGACATCTTTTACCTACTATAGATGAATTGATGATAACTTAACTGGACCAATGCTGTTTACAAAATGTACCTTAGGTCAGAATATCACACCAGCTGGAATTTCATCCTTCGTCTCGATATTTACTAGCTATAACATTCAGTACACATGCTGGTCTATTTTGTAACAAACGCTTCAATTTTGGAACATCATCAGCTTCAGAATTGTTCTAAGAAGTTAATCGTAATGTTGGCAGTGGTTCATCTGGAGTTCAGAACATTTCAGATGACATAATTATATATGGCAAATCACAGGCTGAGCATGACAAATCGTTGGATGCGACATTCAAGAGCCTACCTAAAAACGGACTGCCTTTGACTCTAGAAAACCTTTTGAAAGTTTGGGTCCTCAATGCTCTTCAACTTTGTCACTGATGAGTCTTATGTAGACGAAACGCGCGTCTGGCGAATTTAATTGTAATTCTGGTAATCATTTATACTTACAGACACTATTCACTCAAAGAATAACAAGAGATATTTGTGGAATTTTGGATGACATACCAATGACCATTCAGAAAGGCACTGCATCAGTTAATGACCATAATCTAGCATCATTGGTAAATAATACTGTTTTCAAAGGATAAAAAGACAAAACATGTATTAACAAATACTACTTAACAATACGCCCAATCAGTTTGATGAAACTTTCAAAGAATCTGTAACACCTCATTTCATTGACTTAGAAATATGGCACATTAAATTGACAAATGTAAATCAAATCAAACAAGCATAGTCGATTAGGTAATGTGTAGCAATTTAAATATCAAAATATACCTAGCTACATGTGTCAGAATCAAATACATCTGCCTACCCTTTTTTTTTTGGGGGGGGATGGGGGTCGTGTTGCTTAATCTTTAATTTTCTATGTTGTGTCTTCTGTACTATTATTTGTCTGTTTGTCTTTTTATTTTTAACCATGACGTTGTCAGTTTAGTAACAATCTACGAGTTTGACTGTCTCTCTTGCATCGTTCGTCCCTCTTTTGTCCAAGTGGCCTTAATAACTAGCAGACCTGAAGCTGGTATATTTTGAGAGGATTGATTGATTGTTGGTTGCTTAACGTCCAGTGGCAAATATTTCATGCATAAATTTTGAGAGGAAGCTCAACAAATAGCAATACGTGATCGCAAGTATTCCTTTGAATGTCCAAATGCTAGATAAAGTCACTATGCGATTCAGCAATGTAAAGAAATTTTGAACTCCGTTTCATTAGAACAAATGGTGGAAGAAAAAAAATCGCTCAAGATCAAGGTCATATGGTGCATAAACTACAAGAACAAGCTGTATTAGAAAATGCCCCTTTCTTAGTCTTTTTAAGAAATCCTCATTCAGTTTCTAACAGTTTATTTTTTCTGTACATGTCGAAAGAAGGAGGTACTGGTCAAAATTCAAGAGAACAATTGTAACATTTGATACCGTAAAAACAACTTTAATCATGTCTCTGTTCTTCGGGAAAAAGAACATATCACAAACTAGCAATCAGATGGCACTTTGTCAACAGCACAAGGACATGTTAGCATCGGAAATCAAGGATCTAAATGACAATGAGGAAAACGAAAGTTAGAACGTTATACTTACCGACGAAGATACACAAAATGAAAGAAGAAAACTAGATTACATTCAAAACACAAAACGTACCAAGTTAAATAAGTATGGAAATTCCTCATCTTAATGATCTAAAAGTTTATTAAGGATAAATTATATTGTAGCGACTTGGATAAGTCATTGCGCGTCTTAATGAAGCTTCCTGATGATGGTAAATCCAGAAAAGCGCTTCGGACGCATGAAATTTTCAAACGTGTTGTTTTCAATTTTATTAAGTTGTCGTTTCATAAGAGTTATAAGATCCGCCTTCCAACACTCGACGCTTTCTTTGTCTCCACTACACGTGTTCCTAACTCCAACTTACTAACTTCTATTACTCACATGTGCTAGCTCGCATCATGGCAGCATGCAATGTTTGCTTATAAAAATGCTGAAAAAATCTTTAAAACATTGAAAGTTTAAGAGCGGGGACACCAAAAGATGCTTTAAGAGAATCAATGATGTCGTCTTCAATTTCTTCATTCTCGTCTTCTCACAGAGTCAAAAATGTTACGACGCAGCCTCCATGTTCAATTAAACTCTTCCGGTTTAAATCCGTTCAGTTCGTCATGGAATCTGGAATCGATGGAATATGATCTGAACTATCCAACCGAGCGCACCCTAAGAACCATGTCCAAAAAGATCGTTTTCAAGGGAAGTCGAAATTTTGTTCGAATTCCTTGGAATTTGTTAAAAAAAACTTGTAGGCGAGGCTATAGCGCATCCAAGTTTTTCATACGGCAAAACTGAAAGAAAGGTGTACCTCAAAGCGTACCCGACTAAAATTGGATACTCTTCTGATGGTGAGTCGCTTTATGTTTTGAAAGTGATTGTCAAGAGAAACAGGCTGGCTACATACTTTCCAACTAAACTTGTATATATTTGTTTGATAAAAATAAGTGAATTGTTAAAACGTTTATTGTACAGAACTGTAAATACAAATCGAACTGCTAAGTGAGCGGTTGCAAATCAAATAAGTAGATTTATTTTCATTTACCTTTCTTTTATCTCTCTATACATAATTGAGAATGAAGAAAAACTATAAAATAAGAATATTTAATGCGTGTGTGGCCAAAATATGATGTACGGAGATATTTACAACTTTCTTGTTGAATCAAATGCAGTTGACGGTCAACAAATAAAGAACTTCAAAAGCCTTCAAAGCTTTAATTATTTTCATAGTGGAAACGTAAGTGTTACAACACATCATGTTAACGATGATAAGACAATTATGTTTAAAGGAGAAGTACGGTCATCACAAAGTCTCCATAACAAATGAGGTATTTGTACGTTGTACTGGATTGATAGTTGGTTGCTTAACGTCCAGTTTCATGCATGTTCAGGACGAGAACATATTAACAAAAAATACAATAGGTAGGTCTTGTAATAATAGAGGCGATCCTGGATGATAATCTGGGAAATTTGGACTGCCACTGGAAAATGAGGGTATATTGGATAGGGACCGAAAGTTTGCCTTTCAATAGGCCACCTACGGACCGCTCAAAGAGTTGTTGCAAGAGTCCTTAACGTGCAAAGAGTGTGACACTCTCTTCACACGAGGCATCGGATTTAACGTCCCCATTCTGACCGGACGTGGCTTAAACTTAATACATCATGCACGGCCGAACGGACGCCTCAATTTGGCAAGCGTTTTACTGCCGGTCGAAAGAAGACCAAGTGACCATACTTCGTATTCCCCAGTCACCCTTGGGGGTTTTAATAGAGATGGACAAATAGTTAACGGGTGGTGTTCGTTTATTTATTAATTAATTGATTAGATTATTGTCAGTTTACATAATTAGTACATGTAGTAAATGAGCTATTAATTATGGTATACAATTCCTGGGACTATCATCTAGTCCTAGGTAATAATGTTGAGGGTTTAACAACTCCCCACAATCCGTAAATTGGGTATAATTTTGAATGCACCTTTATTCTCACAAACCAAATACATAGTTACACAGAAGATAATATATTACATTGATACAAATATTAAGAATATAGCACATGTGAAATACAAATGACTGTTATATAATATTATAATATATATTTGGACAAAAGATAAAAAAACATATACTAGTAGTTGTTTTTAACCAGGAGGTTAGACTTTCACAAATATAAATTTAATAAATCTACAAAGTTTCTTAAGCTCAACACAATATCGGGTTGAACATACTTGAATTTGATAACATTTATATTATTATTACAATATTGTGGTAAGTATTTGCTTATTTCATCTTTGTGTTTCCATTTTGCATGTTTTTCCGAGCGAGTACTCGAGTATCGCTCGGTAAATCCAACGAGTACTCGAATAGTAAATCTTCACCGAGTTGACATCCCTAGATAAAATACAAAAAAAAAACTTGTGGAAATTCCTTCAGAAAATGTCCGCGTTTCTTCCCCTTAAAATGTCAATTCAAAAAATTAAAAATCAAGCACGCATAATGAATGATATTCTATGTTTGTAAAAATATCTATTATTTTCTTATATAAAAATTTGATATTTCAGAAAACTGGTACTCACGCCAGAGGGTGAATACCCAATAAGTGATGATGTTCTGGATATTCTATATCTATATCCAGAACAAGTATTTCTACCAAGAAGGGTCAAACTGATTGTGAAAAATGGAAATATTGTTAATGCTGTAAGTAATATATATGGACAAATTGTAAACTTGACTACTTTGTTTTGTAACTACGATTAACCAGTGAATTATTAATATACCCGTTTTTAATTATTTCTGTATGGCTAGTGTATAATGGTGTCGAGAGTAAAATAATGCTTTCTAGTACAGTGAAAAAAAATCTGGTTTGGTTTGTCTGGATTCTAAGGAACAACAAGTTGTCTGAAATAGAATATGGTTTATAAGGGAGTTTTTCATTTCAATATGCATACATACATATAAAGGGGTCTGGAGTTATTTTGTATTTTGTCGACCTTATTTTATTTTGTTATCTATTCTTTGTGTTTAAGCACCCATTCATTATCTTATTTATTGATCATCACCACTTTTTTGTTTTCTTTATAGGTTTTGCTCTTTATTTTCATTATCCTATCTTTTTAACTTCATTCAGACTCTCGTAAAATGCATTTGTAACGCACTTATGAATTGATGCTGTTTTCTGGTGAACTTACATGTTTAAATACGATCCTTAACTTTGACTATACAATTTTCGTTGGTAAAATGAAATGCCATAAGTATAAAATATGATATGATTGCCGATATAGATAACTCGTAACCATAAACCAAATGACAATAAAGTTAGCAGGCAATTAAGGCAATTTCATCAAATTATACATTTGTAATAGACGATTGGCGATGGAATCTTTGTTCATTTTTCTACTAAAAGTTTCTAGTAAATCGTCAGGATTGTGACATCAATTTTGAGGGATTTTGAAAATCACTGCTTAATTTATAGACAGAGGAATTAATGATTGAGGCATAATCATGGTTTAGTCCCACCCATACGGAAAAATACTTCATTAACATAGAAGGTGGGACTAAACCATGATTATATATAGAATTCATTCTTTAAAAACTGTATATATACAATCATGGTTTAATCCCACCCATATAGAAAAATACTTCATTTAATATAGAAGGTGGGACTAAACGATGATTATATATATATACACACATTTTTTATGATAAGTAAAGATATAGTTGTTTAAAATAGTAATGTTTTTACTTATAACAAACACTTTATAGATTTATGACACTTATTTCAACCCAACACCTTGAAAAGGTTTTTTTGGGGGGATATTATTATAAAAAAGGGCAAGGATTTTTTTTGGGGAAAAATTATAAAAATTGCATTTATTATTGTATAACCTTGACCTTTAACCTCTGTATAGGTCATGCTTCAATTTGTGTGAATAAAATCATGAATGTGACACTCTGAACTGCATGACCTTGACCTTTTACCTAAAACAAGGTCATATCAGGTCAGACGTATGACCTATATAGAAATTTTAGGGGTACTTAATATAAAATATTATATTATTAATTACATGACCTTTTTTCAAACTCAATATAGGTCAATAACAGGTCAAATGTTACCTATGTAGAAATTTTGTGGGAACTTGATATAAAATTTTACATTCTGAATTGTATGACCTTGATTTTTTTATTTCAATACAGGTCAATATCAAGTCGGACGTTTTACCTATAAATGAATGTTTGCCAGTAAAATCCTAAAATTCAGATTTTTTTGTATTAGTATTCCTTTAAAATATTAGTCCAAAAATATACATAAGGAATACACCAAATAAATTGTTGAACGTATATCAACACTGTAAGTTGATTTCATAAATCAATAAAGAAGATCGTTCAAAAATGGCAAGAAGCAGAAACAGGATCATAGCTGTGCTATGGCAGAGAATTCAGAGATGTACAAGTCCTGCTGTGCAATGGCCTAGGTCCATACGGCGGTTATACTGGACCGAGAAATTGCAATATAGATAGGATTAGAATTGCAACTTTTGTGTATGTGAACTCTCTTCCATTGGCCTTATTTTTTCAATGGACAATAATGATAGGACTTTGTGAAAACGCTGGTGCCGTTCGACATTTAAGAGCATTATTTAAGCTATTCTATAGGCACCGATCAAGACAGTTTGCATGGAATGTAGAGATACAACGCTATGAATATGTAGATGGAACAGAGAATGTTTTGGGTTGAGTATGCATATTATGTTAACACAGCATTTTCTTTCAGAATCATATAATTTTACACTACTTGTTCATGTAGAACGTCTTTTCTTTGCTAGCTGATGTTTCTTGTAAATGGCTTACATATCTTTTCCACCATCTATATTGTGAGTCTTGCACAATATATGAGAACAAATATTTGCATTTCTCTATATTTTTTGGTAAAGGCATCAACAATTATTTTATAAAAAAAATAATGGTGTAAAACTGTTTAAATTCCAGTTGGAATTTTTTTTAGCATTGGTTTTCTCATAGCACATCAAGGTCTGCGCTGGGCTCCTTTGTTCTCTGATCGAACATTTTAAGCTTCATTGACTGAAAACCGGAAATGAAGTGATGTTTGATATGACAGAGGGGTTTTGTGCGGTGTTAACCATCCTTTTATGTCACAAATTCCACTGGTTATCACACAAGAAGGTAGAAGATGCATACAACCTGTCAATGTTTCAGCATCATTTTTTTCGCAGTTGATTTGAAATTTTTCGGTAAGCTGCATCTATGTCTTCATTGGTATGACCAACTGGTAGAAAAAGACAGATGATTCTTAAACAATAATACTTGATATTATTTTCATTTAACATTTAAGAATAAAGCTAGGTAGAAAACATCATCGATCATATTTAAGTACATTAGACACTTATAATAATCAAGTAGAAGTATATAGCTCTTAAATCGCTATCGGATTTTTCTTATGAGAATCTGATTGGTTGATAATGAGGAAATATATAACACTCCAACCTAGTTGTGGCAGGGATAAATATTATAATACATTTAGATACATTTAAATGAATTCCTATAATTAAAAAAAAAATTGAGTAATATAGTCATTTTTGTTACAATGCTTTGTTTTGGAATTAGGTCTGTAAAATGGAGGTTATTAAATGTGTTTACGTTTTTTAGGACAGTTAAGAAATAAATTTGTTATCTTTGTGAGATCAGGGGTGTACGGAATTTTACACAGGTGTTAGAAACAGGTACACACTGGGGCTGTATGGATTTCTCTGGGTTTAAAACTCTGTACACCTCTGATCACACCAAGATATCACAAAAATCACAACTAATATACCTACCTAACTTTGACATTTGGAAACTCCATTATCCATATCTATAGGAGCCTTGTTCACTTCACTGTTTTGGGTTTGGTCATTATACAGTGGAGGCTGTAATCTTTGAACACCAATTTCTTTGTCAAACATGAAGGCAAATGAATCTCTAGAACATTTGGCTGGTCATTACCAAAATGCTTAGCATACTGTTCCAAGTACTTTTTTGCTATGATGTTGGCTTCAGTTGTATACCTCATTCCACTCCTTTAGACAATGATATCTTTTTCACACCATTGTTCAGCTTTTTGCGGATATACTGATATCTACAAAAGAGATATATTTTGTCCAAAGTTTCTCAAAATCATAGTTCTTGTTGTCGTCTTACATCTGTGTGGTAAAGTTGGAGGACATTGTAAATTGTTCTGTAGAGGTTCCGGTAATTGGTGAGGTTTTCATTTCAGTGCTACCTTTAAGTTTTTTTTGTACTTTTTTACTTTTTTACTGTCTGTGGAAACCACATTTCATTCTGTTTTTTTTTAAATTAACGTCTTTTGGCCACTTGGTAAAGTTGTCTTTAGCATCGACCTAAGCATTAGTTACATCATTCACTGTTCTCGATACAGTTGCTTTATCGTACCCCATCGTATCTTCAATGACTTGTAAGAATGACCCAGTGGCACAAAACATCAAGGCTATACAAACTTGTTGTTCCATTGTTTAAGAAGAGGGACGAAAGTACCAGTGGGACAGTCAAACTCATAGATCGAAAACAAACTGACAACGACATGGCCAAAAATAAAAAGACAAACAGACAAATAATAGTACAGATGACACAACATGGAAAACCAAAGCCTAAGCAACACGAACCCCACCAAAAACTGGGGGTGATCTCAGGTGCTCCGGAAGGGTAAGCAGATAAAGCAGTTTCCTTTGATGCGGATCTCCTCAGTTTATCTACCACAATATAACATATGTATGCAATAGAGTTTCTACCAAACATCCTGTCCTCATTTCAGTATCTGTCAAATTATTTAGATGAAAAACAATTCCTATGAATATTCTTTCTTTTCTTTGCCTAGGCACCATCAACAGAGCAGCCATTTTATTAATTATAACCCATCGTGAAGTATTTAACGAAGGTCTATAGTTATATTTTATAAAAGTTATCGACAGTTTAAAGTTGTGTTAAAGTTAACGTGGAGTTGAGCAACAGGTTCAACCATGCGTTAAATCTAAACGATGTTTTAACGACAGCGTTAGACTTAACAAGAAGTTGAACAACCGAACCCTGAACACTAGAAAAGAGTTCATTCAATCAACTAAATTTAATATGTTATTAAATATATCTACGATTGCTTTATCATACAGCCATACTTCCCCTTTAAACAACTTTGTTACATATTATGGACAAATAAATATTGTCAATTACTCAAAAAGACAAAATAAGTAAACAAACCTTGCATATTGGAAGCACCATCAGCAGTAAAGCTACTCCTTTTGAATTAACTGCCTCTGGAAGTCCCATAGTGGAGAACACATTCATAAGGAAATCAAACAAATCACCAGAGCAAGCAGATTCGGCCTTTCCAATGTGCAAAAAAATATCTTCTACATGGCCACCGGTACATGAACGAACATAAACCGATTCTAAGTCCTCCCCTGTAAAATATGTGCTGCCGTTCATTGTAACACTGAGAAATTTAGCACTAGTCAACTTTTGGACAATTCCCTCTTTTGAGACATTTGCAATGCTTTTCACAAACATAGAACATGATTTGTCATTATTTTATCTCACACTGGTGTCGATCCCTTTTTTTTTTTGTCTACGCGACACAACAGTTCATAGTGCTTTAATGATTTGTAGTGTTTTGCCACTGCATGTGCATTGATGAATTTCATTTTCAGACTGTCATACTCATTAGATTTTAGTTGGAGTAAGCATTGTAAGGTCAGAGATGTTTTAAGCTGTGTGGTGGTATTAAACTTTTGCAAGTAAAGAAGATGGCTCTTGCTTGCCTCATGTTGTTTAACTGCCTCTATTTTAAAGTTATTAGACCCAAAGGCAAAAGCAGAGTCAACCTTTTCTTTTCTGCATGATATGCAGAACATCTTATTATCAGCCTTGTTAAATGAAAGCCATGGCCGTTTTTCCTGCCATTGTATTTGGATCTTACGTTCCCCTTTGTTGATTTCGTAATGTTTTTTTGCATTTTTAGCTCACCGTTCCGAAGGAACGGTGAGCTTTTACCATCACTTGGCGTCCGTCGTCGACTTCCGTCTGGTGTAAACTATTTCAAACATCTTCTCTGAAACTACTGAGCCAATTCCCACCAAACTTAAGCTGAATGATCCTTGGGGTATCTAGAATAAAGTTTGGGTTTTATTTACTGCTTCGTCAAAAAACATGGTCGCCATGGCTAAAAATAGAACATAGGGAGTAAAATGCAGTTTTTGGCTTATATCTCAAAAACCAAAGCATTTAGAGCAAATCTGACATGGGATATAAGTGTTAATTAGATTGATTGACTGTTGGTTGCTTAACGTCCAGTGGCAAATATTTCATGCATATTGATTGATTGTTGGTTGCTTAACGTCCAGTGGCAAATATTTCATGCATATTCAGGACGAGAACAAGTTAACAATAAATACAATAGGTAGGTTCTGTAATAGGGGCTTCCGGGATTAAGGTCGGAGAAATTTAGACTGCCACGGGAAATAAGGGTATATTGGATAGGGACAGAAATTTAGCCTTGCAACAGGTCACCTACGGACCCCTCAAAGAGTTGTTGCAAGGGTTCTTAACGTGCATAGAGCGTGGCACTCTCTATACACGAGGCATCGGATTTAACGTCCCCATTCTGACCGGACGTGGCTGCAAATTTGTACATCCCGCACAGCCAAACGGACGCCCCACTTTGGCAAGGGTTCTACTGCCGGTCGGAGGAAGACCAATGGTGACCATACTTCTTTTCCCCAGTCAACCTTGTGGGGTCATGCATATTGAGGACGAGAACAAATTAACAATAAATACAATAGGTAGGTTCTGTAATAGGGGCGTCCGGGATTAAGGTCGGAGAAATTTAGACTGCCACGGGAAATGAGGGTATATTGTATAGGGACAGAAATTTAGCCTTGCAACAGGTCACCTACGGACCCCTCAAAGAGTTGTTGCAAGGGTTCTTAACGTGCAAAGAGCGTGGCACTCTCTTAACACGAGGCATCGGATTTAACGTCCCCATTCTGACCGGACGTGGCTGCAAATTTGTACATCCCGCACAGCCAAACGGACGCCCCACTTTAGCAAGGGTTTTACTGCCGGTCGGAGGGAGACCAATGGTGACCATACTTCTATTCCTCAGTCACCCTTGAGGGTCTGTTCATTAGATGAAGTTCTATCAGCCCTGAAATTTTCAGTTGAATCTGATAACCCATTGTTGGGTTGCTGCCACAAATTGGTAATTTTAAGGAAATTTTGCAGTTTTTGGTTATTATCTTGAATATTATTAATGATAAAGATAAACTGTGAACAGCAAAAATGTTCAGCAAGGTAAGATCTACAAATAAGTTCATATGACCAAAATTGTCAATTGACCCCTTAAGGAGTTATTGCCCTTTAAGGACAATTTTACACAATTTGTTTATCATGTTTTCTAACTTTAAAAAATCTTCTTCTCTGAAACTACTGAACCAATTCCAACCAAACTTAAGCTGAATGATCCTAAGGGTATCTAGAATGAAGTTTGTGTTTTATTTTCTGTTTTGTAAAAAAACATGGCCGCCATGGCTAAAAATAGAACGTAGGGGTAAAATACAATTTTTGGCTTATATCTCAAAAACCAAAGCATTTAGAGCTAATCTGATGAGGGGTAAAAATGTTTAATAGGCCAAGCTCTGTCAGCCCTGAAATTTTCAGATGACTCTAACAACCCATTGTTGGATTGCTGCCACTTAATTGGTAATTTTAAGGAATTTTTGCAGATTTTGGTTATTATCTTGAATATTATTAATGATAAAGATAAACTGTGAACAGCAAAAATGTTCAGCAAAGTAAGATCTACAAATAAGTTCATATGACCAAAATTGTCAATTGTCCCCTTAAGGAGTTATTGCCCTTTAAAATCAATTTTTCACAATTTGTTCATATAGTTTGCTTACTTTAAAAATCTTCTCCTTTGAAACTTCTGAATCAATTTTAGCCAAACTTGGGCTGAATGAGTTTCAGAGTATCTAGTATGAATTTTATATTTTATTTTCTTGTATGTCAAGAAACATAGCCACTATGGCAAAAATGGAACATAGGGGTAAAATGCATTTCATTGATTTTGAAGAAAATATGACAGATACAAAGAACATTTCAATGGAAGTTTTAAGCCATTCATTAATATGAAATTGAGATTTACAGGCCAGACGATGATTTTACACGCCACGGGCTTCGGACTACCGCCCAGATTTAAAGACTGCACACTTCGGCTGCTCCTGAGGGTGTATGGATTTTTATGTGGGTTTAAAATTCTGTTCACCTCTGATCACATCAAGATATCTAATTAAATCACAACTTATATACCTTCCTAACTGTGACATTTTGGAACTCCATCCTCCATATCTGTAGGAACCTTGTCCTCTTCACTGCTTTGAGTTTGTTTGTTATACAGTTGTAATCTTTGAACATCAATTTCTTTGTCAAACATGAACGCAGATGAATGTTCGAACACCTGGCTGGTCATCACCAAAATGCAAAATATACTGATATCTTCAAAAGAGATATATTTTGTCCAAATTTTCTCAAAATCATAGGTCGAGTTGTCATCATTTTCTTATTATCAAATTTGCTCATTTTGATGAACAGTTGCTTCTTATATAATATGCTTTTACATTCCAAATCTCATTACCCCCAAGAGTGACTAGGGAATAGAAGTATGGTCACCATTGGTCTTCCTCCGACCGGCGGTCCGGTCAGAATGGGGACGTTAAATTCGATGCCTCGTGTAAAGCGAGTGCTACGCTCTTTGCACTTTAAGAACCCTTGCAACAACTCTTTGATGGGTCCGTAGATGACCTGTTGCAAGGCTTAATTTCTGTCCCTATCCAATAAACCCTCATTTTCCGTGGCAGTCTAAATTTCTCCGACCTCAATCCCAGACGCCTCTATTACAGAACCTACCTATTGTATTTATTGTTAATTTGTTCTCGTCCTGAATATGCATGAAATATTTGCCACTAGACTTTAAGCAACCAACAATCACTCAATCAATCCAAATCTCATTAACTGCGTCAAACATTCAAAACAAAGTGTGGAAAATAATACTTCAAACTGATTTACTTAGTCCAAGGTCAATAACAACTTATAATCATACCAAATCTCTTCGTTATTAAGAAACTTATGATTAACAATCATTCTAAAGTATCACATGACAATTCATAGTACCCAACTGGTTAAAAATTAATTGCACTGGAACAAACTGCTAGCACGATCTATAACATGTCATGGTGTAAATGATATAACAAATATCTTAAAGTTTTCATGCATGACTAAGAAAAGTGTCGAAAACTAATTATTTACAATATACAGAGCTTAATGTGCTGTTGCCATAACAGGGTGAGGTTGTAGGCTGTAGGTTTGAATTCACATGGTTTGTATTAGGCAAAGGTTTAGTTACATTGAGATGAGGTGGGTCATTAAAAGCAGAATTACTAGCACTAAAGCAGTAACAGTTGTAGTAGGGTTGATGTGGAGTGGAAGGGTAAGATTAGGCAGAAAAAAGGATTAGGTGGAGGTTGAGTTGCAGGGTTATATAATATGGTTGTGAAAAGTGTGTCAAGAAAGGACAACCATTTAAGACAAAAAGGTGGATGTGTACACATATTTCCTTACTAAAAGGATGAAGTCGTAGAACTCGGAAAAAAAGAACCAATGAACGGCACCAAAGGACATTCTCTCTTATTGGAGCTACAAACTTATGACTTTGTTGAAGGTGCTAGCATAGCCTACATGCATGGTGTTCTTTTAGGGGTAACAAAGCTCTTGATAAAACTCTGGATAACATTACCCTCCAGTAAAGAGGACTTTTTACTTGCAGAATATGAAGATGTTATTGACATGGTTTGATGTCAATTAAACCACCGGAATACATTACTCGGGTTCCACGGTCTATCAGCTCACACTTCAAATACTAGAAGGCATCTGAATTGTGTTCTTCCTGGCTGTTTTTCTATGCTCTTCCAGTTCTAAATGACTTGATGGAGGATTGCTACTTTTTAACTTTTACATCTTTAGTTGAAGCTATTAATTATCTCTGTGGTGACAACAGTTGCCAAGAGTTAATAACATGTGAAAGTATTTTGTAATGATGTTATCGGCCGTATTATGGGAAAGTTATTAGACACTGAATGTACACCAGTTGTTGCACTTGCCCGATTGTGTTCGAAACCATAGACAATTATATGCATACTCAGTTTTTTCCTTTGAAAATGACTTCAAGGTCACAAGGTCAAGTGAAATGTTCAAGGTTATGTTGTATTAGTATATATGTGTTAATAGCTTTCACAAAATGTACAAGAAATGTAAATTGATACCTGCGTCAAAAGTTTATTAGATTTCCCAAAAAAAAACGTCAGAAAAATGTTGATAATCCAATTATGGACCCTGACCTCAAGGTCACAAAGTCAAGTGAAATCTTCATGGTTATGTTTTTTTTTAGTATATATGTGTTGATAGCTTTCAGAAAATGCAAAAGAAATGTAAATTGACACCTGTGCCAAAAGTTTAAGATTTCCAAAAAAAAACGTCAGAAAAATGTTGAAAATCTAATTTTGAACCTTGACCTCAAGGTCCCGTGAATATCTTCAAGGTTTTGTTCCTTGATATCCGTGTGTATATAGCTTTCAGAAAATGTAAAGGTTATGTATATAGAGTGATATCTCGAATTTGGTCCGAACTCCCTAACAAAGGATTTGCTGAATTAGACGTTTGACAATGAGAAGTTCTTAATTGTATTAATTGCATGCTCGATCTACTTTAAATCTATTTAAACTTGTTACTACAGACCCTTAGCATCTCCTGTAATATCAAGATACAACTATTCATAAGTGGTCCGGTTCAAATTAAAATTTTGTAATCATGTGTGCTGCCTGTAAATAGTTATATCTGAAAATACTTAAAAAATTATAGCCCTCGTGACACAGGCAGATTGGAAATAACTTTGTCGTTGTTGGTATTGAACGCCAGACGCAAAGTCAAAGTGGTTTGGTACTGAAATGGTACCGCCGTACATCCCCAAATTAATAACTGATATTTTCGTCGAAAAGCTCGTCAGTCACTGAAAGATACTGTAGAAAATGCATGTGATGTACCGTCACCGTAGTCCGAATTACTCGGCTGTTTTGACAGACAAGTTGGTGCCATGGGAAAACAAAACAGCCGTTGGAAGACAGGGTAATCTCGGACTACTGTAACCGTTACCATCACATTCGTCAAGATTGCCAAATTTGCCTGAAACTCTCGACAACCTCTCAGATTTCTTCAATTTAGCAGAAAAGTACATTTTCACAAGTGTCTGGGTTTACCATATCAACCCCTCTGATGAGACAAACCCTTACTGTGCGGTACAGTTTATTTTCAGACATTCCGGAACAATTATTGATCACCAAGAACGATTTCTCAAGAGACATCCACTCCTCTTTAGGACCAGGAAATTTTACCTACCATATTATGCCAATTTTGTTCTCAAAACATTTAACTACTGAGAATCTTAGAACAATGTATACGTTTTACGGTGGAGGTAAACCTAATAAAATCCCCTGAACAGATAGAAAAGTGATTTTCTCAGCCTATATGTAGTGACAGTTTATGCAGAAGTCCTGTGTGATAACGCCTTCAATGAAAGAGTCCTATTTAAAATTTAGCTTCTTCGGCTTTTAAGAAGACCGAAACATCGAAGGTGATCAGGGATAGAAAGAAAATTATAGACAAATGTGTGTAAACTGACTGGCAAATATGTGTTATGTACAATTGGATGTAACATATGTATGTCAATAAATTTGTCCAGATATCATATTAATTTATTTTCGGGTGTAAAACCTGATTTTCAAAAATGTTTGATAACAAGAAATATACTTATTTCATCAATTTGATCTTTTCTGGTATTGGGTTAAACGAGAACATGAGTACGGTATTTATTTGTTAATGGATTTCCTGTCCATTTGCATTTATAACATATTAATTCGATATCAATGATTACCCATTCTTAAGATATCAGTAATTTATTATCCATGTGAGTATAAGGTTGATTGATTGTTGGTTGCTTAACGTCCAGTGGCAAATATTTCATGCATATTCAGGACGAGAACAAGTTAACAATAAATACAATAGGTAGGTCCTGTAATAGAGGCCATCCGGGATGAAGGTCGGGGAAATTTGGACTGCCACGGGAAAATGAGGGTATATTGGATAAGGACAAAAATTTAGCCTTGCAACAGGCCACCTACGGACCCCTCAAAGAGTTGTTGCAAGGGTTCTTAACGTGCAAAGAACGTGGCAATTTCTTTATACCAGGCATCGGATTTAACGTCCCCATTCTGACCGGACGTGACTGCGAACTTGTACATCCCGCACAGCCAAACGGACGCCCCACTTTAGCGAGGGTTCTACCGCCGGTCGGAGGAAGACCAATGGTGACCATATTTCTATTCCCCAGTCACCCTTAGGGGTTGTCAGTATAAGGATTTTTCGATTTACGGAACAGGATAGTAACTTGCATTTAAACAAATATTTTACTCCACGTAAACAAATTTTTTAATTTCTATTTTCAAGATTACCGCTACTCTATTTCAACATAAGTTTTCCAAAAGAACACGAAAATGGCATAAATCGTCAATTCAGAAAAACTATTTTTTTTATTCTATCAGCTCTGTGTCAACAGTTTATTTACTTGAAAGAGATTTTAAAATCATGTGTTATAAATCTGTCGTCTGTTTAACTAGCAATATTCAACCAAAAATAAGTGACAATTGCATTTCAATAATAGTAAGATCATTATGGGCTTAACATATTGTGTATTCTTAAAAGTAAAATCGTTTTCTTTTATATGTTAATTCCATATTTAACTGCTTGCACTATCTCACATCCCCCTTAATAATTTTTTTTTTAAAGATATTTGTACAGGTTCGGACCTGATAATGAAGTATATTGCATAATGACTAGCAAATCTTTATTTTTTTCTAATCTTTTTCGGTGATCATGGTTATTATACCCCACGCAACGAGTTGCGGAGGGTATAATGTTTTTGACCTGTCAGTCCGTCAGTCCTGTTTCTTGTCATCGCAACTCCTCTCAAACCACACAACAGAATTTCACGAAACCTTTTTAGATAATAAGGACATACTATGTAGTTGTGCATATCGACAGGAAATTACGATTCAACTCTTTTTCAAGGAGTTGCGCCCCTTTGAACTTATTTACTTTAATGTACTACTGCAACAGTTTGTCATCGCAACTCCTCTCAAACCACACAACAGAATTTCATGAAACCTTTTCAGATAATAAAGAACATACTACGTATATGTGCATATCGACAGGAAATTACAATTAAATTTTTTTTCCAGGAGTTACGCCACTTTGAACTTATTTGCTTAATATACTACTGCAACCTTTTGTCATCGCAACTCCTCTCAAACCACACAACAGAATTTCATGAAACCTTTTCAGATAATAAGAACATACTACGTAGATGTGCATATCGACAGGAAATTACGATTCAATTTTTTTTCCAGGATAAACGCTCCTTTGAAATTATTTGCCCATTATACTACTGCAACCTTTTGTCATCGCAACTCCTCTCAAACCACACAACAGAATTTCATGAAACTGTGTAGATAATAAGGACATACTATGTAGATGTGCATATTGACAGGAAATTATGATTCAATTTTTTGTTTTGATACAATTTTTTTTTCTTACACTTATTTTATTTCTCCAATGACAATGTGGGGACGTGGGGTATGTGAGCGTGCTCACTAAGGTTCTTTCATTACAGCTGTGTTATTCTTTAAATACAATGTACCTATCAAAAGATTTTTATTTACTCATTTTGAAGATCTTTTGTCTGCTGCCTTGCCATTGTTTTATCAATGGCAAGGGTGTCTAGCACTTGTTTCTGCTCCAGGGCCAGGTCTTGGCCTCCTATGAACGGAAGTTTGTATTTCTTAGGGGTAAAATATAAATCCTTTTGAACGAGATCTTTAGATATGTTTTTGAAATTCCTAGATTTCTTGGTAGATTTCAGTTCCGGGCCAGTGGCGAAGGGTTGTCCTTCTTCAAATCCAAAGTATTTAAATAGTTTACGTTTAACGTCATATATGGTTCAAACACCTGTTCTATGTGCAGTTTCTTCATTGATTTTTTTATCTTGTTTATGACTCTATTCTTTTAGTTCCGCAAAACTTTAACCCTGATTGCCTCTCTTTTTCTTTTCACATTCTTTGTCACACTCTATGCCGGGAATGTCATGTCTTGAGACCTGAACAACATACTATTAGTAATGGAGGTATTTTTTATTCTGTACTCAATAGTGAATATGCGAAAGTAAGACTGAGAACACACCAGTTTACACATGGTCTATTTAAAGATAAGAAAATGTGGTATAATTTGCCAATCCAGATACCAAATGACGTAAAATGATATTAAGTATACGTCACGTCACCGGTCAGTCGTCAACAACGAGTGCCACATAGCATGCCGTAAAATGTTACATAATTGATGTTCCCCTAGGGGACGATCCCGATTTTTAATAGAGTTTATGACATCTGAAAATATTGAGACAGAATGTGACTTCCTCACAATTATTAAAATATTGAAATTTGCTTGATTTCAACTAAAAAATAATTTTTTGGGCTCTTTCAAAAGCTGAATCTGTACAATTTTACCATTAACTACAAACATTATTTCCTCTTTTTTATCATAAAAACAAAATACACATTTCAGATAGAGAAAAAGGTCATCGGCTGACAGGGCATAATAATAGGACAGAAGTCTTCAACAACCGGGTTGTCAGTTGTGGCTACCTGATCAGGCGAAATTACATCGTCTGTCATGTTTAACTATCGGTGTACGAAATTTATTCTCAAAACAGAAGAACGAGTAGCATCAGATTCTTCATATTCTGCCTGCTCTGTCCACTGCTGGTCTAAAGTTTGTATATCTCAAAGAGAAAAGGTATATGTATTTCCACTTATTGGAAGCACAGTGTTGACTTTCGACCTGTTTGATTTTGCCATTTGGTTACGGACTTTCCGTTTTGAATTTTCCTCGGAGTTCAGTATTTTTGTGATTTTACTTTTTTCTATATCACAACTAACATTTGTATCTCCAACTTTCGGAAGGCCGGTGCTGACTTTAGATCTCAGTTGTAGATAACCACTAGCATGTAAAAAGATACTTATGATTAATTTATGAATATAATGAATGCAGTGTGTTAAATAATTTTGTAAAATTGAAAGTAAAATATTTTTTGATACTTCCTAATTATTGGATTGGTCTGTGTATGTTTCTGATTTATATGTATTTGTCCAGACTTCACAATTATACAAAAATGTGGTGTTGTAGTTCGGTTTTACATGAATAGCTATATGAATAGCCATTCATGAATGAGATATTTACCGCTGAACATATTACATAACTATTATATTAACCTTATTTGTGTTAAGTTAGTTTTGAGCTACCCAATTTTTATAAGAAAAAAATATATTTTAATCTTCAATAAAAATTTACCTGGTTAATTACAGATCATAACCATCAGTCATCTAGACCAGCAGCAAACAACCAATACCTCTGCTAATACCAGCCAGTTTAGTCAACATAGGCTGTAAATAATTTACAGTCTCCAAATTTTTCTTCAGTATACTCTTCTTGTATAAAGTTATCTTCATCCTGATGTGGTTCTGTTTCTTCCACCTGAGGTGTTGTTTTCCTACTTTTATTTTCCTGAACACTTTTTGTTTCCTTTGTTTTTTGGGGCTTCATTGATGGGTAATTATCCATTGTTAAATAAACTCATAAATACCAGGATTAAATTTGGTATTTACGTCAGACGCGCGTTTCGTCTACAAAAGACTCAGTGACGCTCGATTCCAATTAGCACAGGATAAGATGTTGGACTCCCTCCTAAGTCTTATTAGCCATAGCGTTATTCGTTACACAAAGGGAATGATGACAATGACTTAAACAAGTGTTGCACCAATACCTGGTATACCAACACCTGTGTCGGTTACTGTTCCAACAACATAAGCAGCTGTACAAACAAGTTAATATTTTAATAGATAATGGACCTTCACCTAATTAAATTTTGCGGATATGAAAATTTACGTTCTTTGTCGGCTTCAACTTCAAAGATGGTAAGAATAATAACAGATTTACTGTTTGTCGATATTGAAACCGCCCGCTCCTAAAATAAGCCTTGCTCAATCGTAAGTCGCACATATCATTCAGTCTTGATTTGATATAGAATCGGTAACCTACGTGACGTGAAAAGCTTCTTATGCATAAATATGGCGACCAAAAGCACAATCGGCACGGTAGGTTGTCCGATTTTTTTCTAATGGGCACATTGTTATTATAGGATAGAGTAAGACACCAAAGCAGAAATAAAAGAAATCTTAGATTAAGCAGATAGAGTTTTGTGACAGGAACCACCAGAAATCATTCCTACCTGGTGATCAAGTTCTAGTAAGAAACTCCAGGAGAATCAACAGAAGTTCGGACAAAATGGTTCACACATGACAATACCATTCATCATTACATAGGGAAAAGTGTCTACAAGGTAAAAGATAAAAAGACAGTCCTAAATGCAAAGAGCCTTAGAAGATGCTTGACACCCAAGCCAATGAATAGACCACAACCAACTACAAAGAGCCAGAAACCGACTGATATCACCCGACGTAAAAAATTGCCAGTAAAACAACTTATAACCCTTCGCCAGCCTACATCAAATGTTAGACATCAGCAAGCCAGAAAACAAAGCAACCAACCTAGATCAAAAGTTAATGCACCCAATTCCGTTGAAAGATGGCTGACGTTGTTACCAAACAGTAGTCTTGAATTTATTGTAGACAAATGTTCGGACTACACCATGACCAACCCTAGAGATATTTTTTATTTCACATCTGCATCACTGGAATGCACACGCATACCATTCTACCTAAGATGGCAGAAGGACTCACCATCTGACCTAGACCAATGCATTACCACGTTTTATACAATCAAGAAAAGACATAGGTCGTCCCCTCTTTTTTCCCATTGCAATCAAGCATATTGTTTTTTAAATATTTTTCTTTGCCTTTTCTAAATTATAAAATGCTGAATAATAATTTGGGTGTGGCTCATTTGACTGCCCTAGTATTTGCTGTCTAGATTTTCCATGTAAGATTTCACCACATTATGTTTATCTCTTGGTCAATGGGAGATAACTTTTTTAAATAAAAAGTTTAAATTGATGAACAATTCTTAATTAACTAATCATTTTCGTTCAATTTTTGAACATAAATTAGGCCGTTTATATTCTCGTTTGAATTGTTTTACATTGTCATTTCGTTGCCCTTTATAGCTCACTATGCGGTATGGGCTGTGCTCATTGTTGAAGGCCGTAAGGTGACCTATAGTTGTTAATTTCTGTGTCATTTTGGTCTACTGTGGAGAGTTGACACATTGGCAATCATTTTTTTTATAAATCTTTTAAATGTGGTATAGTCTTCAACAACATCTGGCCCTTAATGGTGACTGGGGAATAGAAGTATGGTCACCATTGGTCTTCCTCCGACCGGCAGTAAAACCCTTTCTAAAGTGGGGCGTCCGTTTGGCTGTGCGGGATGTACAAATTTGCAGCCACGTCCGGTCAGAATGGGGACGTTAAATCCGATGCCTCGTGTTAAGAGATTGCCACGCTCTTTGCACGTTAAGAACCCTTGCAACAACTATTTGAGGGGTCCGTAAGTGACCTGTTGCAAGGCTAAATTTCTGTCCCGATCCAATATACCCTCATTTCCCGTGGCAGTCTAAATTTCTCCGACCTTAATCCCGGACGCCCTTATTACAGAACCTACCTATTGTATTTATTGTTAATTTTATTTGTCGTCCTGAATATGCATGAAATATTTGCCACTGGACGTTAAGCAACCAACAATCAATCAATCAATAACATCTGCAATGAATTTCACGTACTTGCTATCTAGCTTGGGAAATTCAGACATAACATGCACTTAGATTGTTTCAGTTGTAGAACGATGAAACAAGGCAATGCGTGTGATGTGGACATCACCTGCACTGTTTGAAAGTTCATAGAAAAAGTATTCATATAACGCTGCACATGAACTATGTTTTGACTATAGACTACATTCACCTTTATATCATCCAATGTCCATTGCAGGTCGCTCATTTCTTACCAACAATTGTTGAATTCGGTCTTTCGGGAAGCATCCATATTGTATCTGTCTTGTCTTGATCCATGTTGAGTTTTTTTCAGATATTAAAATTTCATTTCTTTTGTTGCCGTGGCTGTTAGAGCAAAACATGGAGTTTTCTCTGGAAAAATAGATATCAACTCGTCTAGCATGGAATACGCTTGTCTGAATTCAGCACCTCTGAAAGGACTATTAGAAATATTATCATTTGCACAAGCTCATTAACAAAATATGGTCGAGACCTGCTGCTAATATTAAAATAAATAATTGACATGAATGAAAAGTAACAGATTAGTAAAATTGTTTTAAGACCTTTTGCCTGATCTAAATCTAAAGCTCTGGTGATGTTTCGCAACAGCATGTGCGTTACGAAAGAAACTGTCTCATATTCATTTTTTCAAAGTGTAAATGGCCTTCGCAGCCAGTGACTTCTGTGGAGGTGGTCCCTCAGCAACTACAGGTATCTCGAAATATTTTTCAAAAGTGCATTTAAGAGTCATGCTTATTGTTGCTTGTGTAAAAACACTGGACAAAAATTAAAAGTTGTCCCACCTTCTGCGATATTCTCCGCTTTTATGTCAAATAAATTTTTAATTCCTGAAGGTATCTCTTTATAAATAGGTTTTATGTATTTACATACCATTCTAAACCAAATAGTTTTGAAACCTTTTGCTTTTTTAATTGAATAGTTATAGCCATGTTTTTTTTGGTATATTGAAAAAATGTGTTGAAGGCCATTATTCGATCTACATTGGCTACTTTTATACATATTGTGACTTGGATGGAGAGTTGTTTCATTGACACTCCTACCATATCTTCTTATATCTATGAGAATGTACAGTATACATGTACTGAATGAACTAAAGGTTAATAACGTGCTACAAACAAATTGGTCACCTTAATGAATGACAATGTGCAGTTTATCATGTAATTAATTTACTAGTTACTGTTACTAGCTAAGTTATTTTAGTTTCAATTTTCACATATTATTCACAGATTTTGTTATTATCTTAATATTTGTTTTAAGCTGTTTTATATGGTTATTCATAATATAATATACATAAACTTTTTTTTATTATACTTTTATTGCATTTAAATTCTCTGATAAAGAATCCCATTTGAAGGTCCATCTTAATGTTGGTGTTGTTGTCCCCTTTCAAATTCTCTGTTCTATTCCACACTAATTGATGGCCTAGTCTTTCAGACACACCTTCATTTATAACCGTGTTCAGCTGATGACCACATACAAAATATTGGTTAATTTGTAATCAATATTTCAAATAAAACACGAAGAATCAGCGGCAAAAACCGAATAAAATAATCATCATAAATAGCTAGATAACATAACTTGGCAACATGTATTTTGAATCTTTAGATGCGTTTACCTTAACATATTTAAGAACCATTATAAAACAACAAAAGTGTATACACATCTTTCAGCTTCGTACGAAAACGTTAACAGTTAACGGTGTATATTAACGTTGAATCTACTCAAGAGTTGCCGAGTTTAGAAAAAAAAATAACAATGCATGAAATGCATTTTAAAAATACATTTAATCATTAGATAAATATATTACATGAACATTGTGTCCTTTAAGACTTACAGTAATCATTATACAAAATATCAGTTTCTACCTTCGGAAATGCATATATAAGTTAAAGAAATATATGATTGTTTAGTATTGTAGAGCAGATTGATTGATTGATTGTTGATTGCTTAACGTCCAGTGGCAAATACTTCATGCATATTCAGGACGAGAACAAATTAACAATAAATACAATAGGTAGGTCCTGTAATGTAGGTCGTCAAGGAAGAAGGTCGGGGAAATTTAGACTGCCACTGGAAAATGAGGGTTTATTGGATAGGGACAGAAATTTTGCCTTGCAACAGGTCACCTACGGACCCCTTAAAGAGTTGTTGCAAGGGTTCTTAACGAGGCATCGGATTTAACGTCCCCATTCTGACCGGACGTGGCTGCGTACTCGATACATCCCGCACAACCAAACGGACGCCCCACTTTGGAAAGGGTTCTACTGCCGGTCGGAAGAAGACCTGTAGTGACCATATTTCTATTCCCCAGTCACCCTTGGGGGGTTGTAGAGCAGAAACTGACAAAATAATGAAATATATAGTAGAAAAGATGACGAAATAGTGACGACCCTTACAGGTGATCCGTCCTGGTACGTCCATGTAAAAAAAAATAATATTACTATTTACTATTTATGAGCAACTTGGCGGGTATTTCTAGAAAAGCAAAGGACGCTTACCCTACCGGTGCATCTTGTCCATGCTCACAACCTTTTAGTGGAATCAAAGTTGTTCATTTACTTGTGTTACTTTGTATGTATTATTTTGGTTATTTTATGGTTCTTTTTTGTTGTATGTCTGTTTTTCAAGTCTGGTCTTGGTCCCTGGATTGCAATCTTTTGATTTTTACTAGAATATTGGTTCGCTTGATTACTCTTACATATTACTCTGTAGCGAAAAAGGAGTGCAAGAACATATAAAAAATGAAGTGAAAATGTAGTATACCTGTGTATTTAAATTTTGTTTCCTAAGATAAGGCCAGGTCTTTTAATCATTTAAAGTTAAAATCAAATTAACATATCATTATTTTCTGTATAAATATGGACACATCAGTTGAAAATCGGAGGAAGACATCTGACGAGGTAATTGTCATCCAGTTACATTGCTCCATAGCCAAAATACAAAAAAAGAAATCCACCTGAACATGATACTTTTTCCATAATTCAACAGATCATTTAAGGGACCTGGGAAAGTTAATGAAAAGTGGCACACAGCAAATACACCATGCTATTGGACCTCACAAAAGTAAGGAAAACAGGAAATGCTGGAAACATGCCACCTTTAACATGAAAACTTTTAACTAAATGATTGAAAAACTTCAGCATTCAAACGATAAATAAATGGAAAACAAAGAGATGTCCAGCATGGATTTATGTGTCACTAAATTGAATGAAGAACAGCAATACGATTGGAAACACTATGTTACAGTCAAACTTTTTAACTTTGTTTTATTCAGCCGCTTAATTTAGTATTTTATATTATAGACCAGCTTGCCTATTTGTGATATATATTTAAACTTTATATAAATGTCACTGTATCTGTATAACAGATACTTGTGGACAGGATACCCTGTGGGTGCCCCCTGAGTGGGAATATCCCGAATGACCCCCATGTAGTTTAATTTTCATTTATTTTTCATTAAACGTTTAATTTAATTGTTTTACTTGTAATATATGTCGAAGTTTCTGACAAACAGCATTTGAGATTTTTGCCGGTCGACTGATATGTATATAGAGAGAAGGTAAGTCACTCTGATTTTGTTTACTTGAGTTACCAATTAGAACTCACCTTAAAAATAATATTAATAAACGACCCTACCTTTCATGTTATTGACTTCTTTCCTTTCAATAATGAATCATCTATGATCAGTGCTAAAATTTTCAATCAGGTACAAGTTTTATGTAAAAGTATCAGAAATTCAAGACCTATTTGGAAACATACAAGTTATTTTGGTTGGGGATTTTTTCCAACTTCCGCCAGTTTCATATGAGCTGTATGGAGATCCTGGCAAGCACTGTTTTTCTGTACCATGGTTTTATACATTTTTTTCGCATAAAATTAACTTAAATATTATACATCGACAAGATGACCAAAGCCTTATCAATTATAAATGAACTTGAAATTAGAGGTATTTCAGATGACAGTGTAGCTTTCTTGAAATCACTTGATAGGCAATTACCGAATGAGCGATTAAATAAATGTGTTCACCTGTTTGCCAGAAATTATGGTGTAGATGTATTCAATTACTATAAAATACAGTCACTACAAGGAGATCTTAAAGTGTATGCGTCTCAAGATGAGGATTCACAACATTATTTAAGCAAATTTCTTGCACTTAAAAATCTTGGACTTAAACTTGGTTGTCCTGTTGTGTTGACAATTGTAAGAGAGGTATTTACAACTGTTGATCCTGTGGAAAAAAATAGTGTTGGCTAAGATTGATTGATTGATTGTTGGTTGCTTAACGTCCAGTGGCAAATATTTCATGCATGTTCAGGACGAGATCAAGTTAACAATAAATACAATAGGTAGGTCCTGTAATAGAGGCCGTCCGGGATGAAGGTCGGGGAAATTTTGACTGCCACGGGAAAATGAGGGTACGTAGGATAAGGACAGAAATTTAGCCTTGCAACAGGCCACCTACGGACCCCTCAAAGAGTTGTTGCAAGGGTTCTTAACGTGCAAAGAACGTGGCACTCTCTTAACACGAGGCATCGGATTTAACGTCCCCATTCTGACCGGACGTGACTGCGAACTTGTACATCCCGCACAGCCAAACGGACGCCCCACTTTAGCGAGGGTTTTACCGCCGGTCGGATGAAGACCAATGGTGACCATATTTCTATCCCCCAGTCACCCTTGGGGGGGGGGGGGGGGGGGGGGGGGGGGCCTAAGAGAGTTCAACAACAATGTCATTATTATTTTATTGGAACAGAGTTTTTGGGCGATATGGCCATGAAATCTGACAGGGAGAAATCAATAGACTGTCAAAAGGTCATTGGTTTGGTGACAGCATTGTTTATGTTGCAATAAGGTGATTACTGATCAAGACTTATACTGCTTATATGCGGCATTCATCACAAGAAAGCATTTTGTTATCAGCATTATTCTATAGTATATGTTACTTGAATAAATAAGAAAAAAACAGGAATATAGCGATAAAATGTTTGTTAGAAAAATTTTGACCAAGAAGATTACTTTAACACTTTAAGTTGTTTTTGATAAGTAAATATTATATAACCTTGTAAAAATAAAAATACAGCCTTTTTTTTCAAAATATACAATTAATATGATTTAACACATACTGATTAATGTATTCCGAAGATATTATCAAGAGACATATGCAACAGAATCAACAGTACACACGTTTGGTCCAGTCTTCAACAGGAAGCTCTTGGCAAAAGAAAATTGTTCTAATGATGGGTAATACTTAAATTATCACAAGTAATGTAATCAAAAATATATGAAAACAAATTATTATGCTTCACGTTAAAATGCCATATTATGATTTGCTAATAAGAGGGTATTAATTTACTCTATCATATAGCTGAAAGGGTGGACAATTTTTTCATATCAACCTCTTGTCCAGATCAGTCAAACTGAATCAACAATTCAAAGGACAATGAACTGATAACATCAAGTTATTTAAGACAATTCTTAAGTTCTACATTGATGCTCAGATTTTATTATTTGACTGTCAAAATCAAATAATAAAACATTTTTCTTCACTAAGAACTGTTGATTTTTCTAATACCCATAACATTGTTATGTACATGTTACATTGTCTTCAAACCATTATAAAAATCAGGAGATTTCCATTAAAAGAATACAATTTCACTGAAACTAAACAAAAATCGATCTTACGTCATGGCCCTATGTAATCTTTAAAAGTTTTATAAAAATATAAAATTCTTAAATTTTCTCATAAATAAGACTTTCCCCATGTAAATAGAAAAAAATTGCTGAATTGTTGTATAATTACAAGCTGGGGCATCTAGCTGTATCCCATGGACACATTCTTCTTTTATTTCTAAATATTGTTGTCATGTGGATAATTAAATTAAATTTTTTTTTCAGTTCGAGGTTGATGCTCCATTCATGTAATATAGATCTTGTTATAGTATATAGCCGGAGGATTGCATTTAAAGAGAAACAGTTGATATTGGTCCCAATATGTGACAAGTTAGTTTAGTGATGTATGTTCTTGAAATCATAACTCGATATTCAAAAGTATTATCTTATTTAATTTCTTATTCATTTAAATTTTTGAAATTGATTTTGTGAAAGAAAATATCATTGAATAGACCAGGCTTATCATTTTGAATGACAAGTGCACATTTCTTAATACCAAGACTTATCCATTGACGCTCGAATCAAAATAGTAAAAAGGTAAAAGAAAAAATTTTAGCATTTGATTAATTCAAATTTAGGCAGACAGATAATTTTGAAGTATTCATCTAATTAAGTAAGATATACCTAAAGCTAATATTATATGATTCATCTTTTAGTACATACTGGATCCTGGCATCCTTTTGCCCAAAGACTTTGAGTGTAACAATAATGTGTTCAATGGGAGGTTGATATCGGAAGACAGCACAATCACTTGGAAGGTAACAAAATGAATAAATTTCATTCAGTTTTCCCCATATATAAGAACGTTTTTAATGTCTTAAAAGAACTTTGAAAGTGTATAGACATGCTAGAGGTAAGAGGTACATAATGTGACCTAAATAATTCAAGCTCAAATATTGAGCACCATGATTTGTTAATAAAATTTTTTTTTTTTTTGGAATATATAAATCCGGACATTTTCTCTAATCCTCTAAATATAAATAATAGGTTATTGAACATTTTTATTATTAATATTCCCCCAAGGGTGACTGGGGAATAGAAGTATGGTCACCATTGGTCTTCCTCCGACCGACAGTAAAACCCTTGCTAAAGTGGGGCGTCCGTTTGGCTGTGCGGGATGTACAAATTTGCAGCCACGTCCGGTCAGAATGGGGACGTTAAATCCAATGCCTCGTGTAAATAGAGTGCCACGCTCTTTGCACGTTAAGAACCCTTGCAACAACTCTTTGAGGGGTCCGTAGGTGACCTGTTGCAAGGCTAAATTTCTGTCCCTATCCAATATACCCTCATTTCCCGTGGCAGTCTAAATTTCTCCGACCTTAATCCCGGAAGCTCCTATGACAGAACCTACCTATTGTATTTATTGTTAACTTTTTCTCGTCCTGAATATGCATGAAATATTTGCCACTGGACGTTAAGCAACCAACAATCAATCAATCAATATTATTTATATTTATCAAATAACAGAATTGCCACCAAATCTAACATTAGACCAGATGTCTAATCTGATTATCAGTATTTTGACGTCCTCGTATTATTATCAACATTTTCAAAATACAAACAACTGTGTGTATAAAGGCGGCCAAGTTCCCTTACACTAGAAGCTAAGTGTAGAATTTGATGCAGGTTCAGAGTAACTAAATAACCTCTATACAATATTCCAAAGTTTTCAACAAGTTTCAAAAGCATACTCTCTTTACTAGCTTACCGTTTAGTGTGAGCCAAGGCTCCGTGTTGAAGACCGTACTGTGACCTATAATGGTTTACTTTTATAAATTTTGACTTGGATGGAGAGTTGTCTCATTGGCATACCCATAGGTCTCCATCAATATGGCACTAACAAAGTTCAGGTCTTGCGGTCATAAAACTTTCGAGCACGATTTCCGTTCCCAGACTCAGAAATTAACCAATCAAAATCATGGATTGGGAGTTTCGAGCACAAATTTTGTACTCCGAGCACTTAGGAAAGTTTTATGACCGAGAGCCCAGGTACTGATGAAATCTTATGTTGTCTAGTATTCCATAAAGAACAGTCACACCATAAAACAATAGGATTGAACAGTATTCAGAGGCTTTCCAATATTCATGTTCAGCTCTGTGGCATATCTCTAGGGTTCACTGAGACACACAAGCTCTCCGACCACGGCAATGATGGCGATCTACCAGGGATGAAGCTTAATGAATAGTAGATCAACCAAAATTGAAATACACAAATGCAAATAATTGTTGTAACATCGGAATGAAATAATATGTTTGCGCTCAACATAATGTAATTGATTGACATGTGTATTGTTCATTATATTTATACATAACATTGCATAGATTTTTAAGTCTTTTTTTCACATGATGTGATGTTAAATAAAAACTAAATTTTAATTAACCCCAATTTTGAACAGTGGTAGGAAACTTTATAATAACAAATCAATAGACTTGAGGTTTTATGTCATGTTTTATATGTTTGTAATTGTTTGATCATCGCGATTTAAATTTTCAAATGAAATTAAATATGTATTGCTTTATTTTAGGTCGTGTTTTTACTGATTGATTGATTGTTGGTTGCTTAACGTCCAGTGGCAAATATTTCATCATTGTTCAGGACGAAAACAAATTAACAATAAATACAATAGGTAGGTCCTGTAAAAGAGGTCGTCCGAGATGAAGGTCGGGGAAATTTCAACTACCACTGGAAAATGAGGGAAAATTGGATAGGGACAGACATTTTGCCTTGCAACAGGCCACCTACGGACCCCTCCAAGAGTTGTTGCAAGGGTTCTTAACGTGCAGAGAGCGTGGCACTCTCTCTACACCAGACATCGGATTTAACGTCCCCATTCTGACCGGACGTGGCTGCGTACTTGATACATCCCGCACAGCCAAACGGACGCCCCACTTTGGCAAGGGTTATACTGCCGGTCGGAAGAAGACCTGTAGTGAACATATTTCTATTCCCCAGTCACCCTTGGGGGAACTGTGTTTACTGAAGCCAGTGAAGGGTGCTGAAAGAAGAATATAATTCGAAAAGGACAATTGACTTCAAAATACAAATATATGTTAACAATACATAATTTCATGTATATGCAGGCATTCATTTAATTTACATTAAAATATAATGTATAATTATTTGATGATTTGTTATTTCATTTTTGCAATATTATATAGCGACTTAAATTAGCACTAGGCAGAATTGTTTTTGGAAAATAACATGAAATTGCTTTCCAAATTAACACTCATACAATATTCTCTGAGAAAAATATACAAGTCTTTGCAGGCATAAGAGCTAATATCACACTCTGCATTTATTTTTAGTTTGACATCTCTTTCCAACTGTTACAACATTTTCCAATCCACTCATTTCATCATTATTCTACACCACCTATTTTGATGAATACATTTCAAAGATCATAATAATTGGATATGAACTGCAGAAGGTAGGATTTATTTTTATAGTTCCATACACACCATTTTTTTTTCCAAAATGTACATGTGTTACGAGAATATTAGATTCGATAAGTTCTCCTGTTTCATTTCAATTCACAAACAAATGTTTTTAAAAATAAGTTAACTTTAAAAAATCAGTCATTTCTTATTCATATTTATATTTCAAATTTAATTATATGCTTTGATATAAAAAAATACAATTACTCTTTAAATGTATGCATTGCCTCGTATTAACTTAAAAAAGAGGGGAGTTGTGTATTTAAAATTCAAGTCAGAAGAGTTTGACACTAGCTGTTTCTGACAACAATCTATGTATGTGTAACAGTATTTTAACAATTTCTGGTCAGTTACCTACAGTATTATGGTAATCATTAGATTTCCTGCTGTGAGACAAATACACTAGTGTTTGAATAAATGATTAATCAATAACGTTTAAAAAAATAATAACCAAAAATGAATCTAAATTTTGACGACACGACTAGAGAAGGATTTGTTTAATTAAAGAACATTATATTTATCAATAGTGCAATTAAATTTATACAATAACCCCCCAAGGGTGACTGGGGAATAGAAGTATGGTCATCATTGGTCTTCCTCCGACCGGCAGTAAAACCCTTTCCAAAGTGGGGCTTCCGTTTTGGCTGTGCGGGATGTACAAATTTGCAGCCACGTCCGGTCAGAATGGGACGTTAAATCCGATGCCTCGTGTAAAGAGAGTGCCACGCTCTTTGTACGTTTAGAACCCTTACAACAACTTTATGAGGGTGCGTAGGTGACCTATTGCAAGGCTAAATTTCTGTTCCTATCCAATATACCCTCATTTCCCGTGGCAGTCTAAATTTCTCCGACTTTAATCCCGGACGCACCTATTACAGAACCTACCTATTGTATTTATTGGTAATTTGTTCTCGTCCTGAATATGCATGAAATATTTGCAACTGGACGTTAAACAACCAACAATCAATCAATCATTTATACAATATTAAAAATTAAGAAACAAGGAGAACGTAATGAAACATGAGAAATTATCGAATTCAATATTCTCGTAACAGTTACACAATGTGAAAAAATGGTGTCAAAAATTCATTCCAATATGTCTAACAATCTTGCAGGCGCCTTTAGATATTCCCTTATCAAGCTGTTAATTGGTTAATGATCTGGCTATTTTGCTGAAAAAAAACCCAAAATCTGCCGTTTGTCCTACAACTGTATTGTATTTATTGTAAATTTGTTGTCGTCTTGAACATGCATGACATAGTTGCTACTGGACGTTAAGCAACGAGCAATCAATCAAAAAATGTGTCGTTTTGAAGGTGTCTCATTGAAGTATACCAGTCAACTGTTTATGTAATGCCACTTAAGAATAACTTTAAATACTTGAATTAAATAGATTGAACCTGGATGGTCCCTTGGAATCTGTCAGGAGAAAACCATTTCTTCTCCAGGTTATGACAATGTAGTGTGCCGTTGTGTTATACATTATCAGCAGATTCTTTTTGTAAACTTTTGAGCTGCTCCAAATTTCCTCTAGACGAAAGGTTAATGATCCATGGATTAAGCCTTACAGTCGTAAGATCATTGTGTTTCAAGGAAGCAAAGATAACTTCTATGGTATAAAATTCTTTCCGGTCACGGAGAACTTGGAAGTTTGGATGATGGGGTGGAAAATGGGTCGTTTACTTTATTTAACCACATATTGTCTGCAAGTTCGTCCTTTTGTTGTATTTTTTCTGGGAAATTATTGTGCTGGTCTAGTCCCAATATATTGTTGACGACACGCAGACCAAAGTAGTTGGATGAACCCTAACATTGCATAAAAATGTCAACAATTCTCTCTGATAGCTGGTGTCGTCTTTCAATTGATGTTCCTATGATTTCACTGGCATGTTTGATTTTCACACCCGGTGCCTCTTGACCTCTGTCACTTAATCCTTCAGGCGCCTCTAGATATTCCCTTATTTTTGTTCTTATTATTTCTAACGACCTGATATCCTTTGGCGCAACGTTGATTTCATCAAGCGTTAGCATTGTTACAGGCACAGGTAACAGGTATTGTTGTAAATAAAAAATGTATAACCATCTGTTCTTATTCGTTGAATTTGGCCATATTCTTTCACATTAAGACATTAACTTATCGTTGACCGATTCATTTAAAAAAAAAATTCGCAGCTTGAGTGTCGACAGAACCAGCCAATCCTTCTACAAGGGAAATTTTGCGGATGTTATCGATCTCTTCTTTATAGTAGAACCAATCAAACAAACAGTAGACCTGGTCCGATGAACTCATTCACTTCTCTTTGGGTTTCCTAAAAGAATGGAATACTAAATAGGCAACCCTTTTCAGCTCTATATAGGTTTTCTTCTGTTGCCTCTGCAGCTCTCCCTTCATATGGTTGCCACATGAAGCTACTTTGTTGACCACATCGACAAATTACCACATTCGGCTGGTGTTTAAATGATATAAGATAATCTACGACATCTATTGGGCTTTAGCCACGCAGAAGACATTTAGATGTGTATACCACGGAATGAAGACATACACATATTACTCATCCACCTAGAATATATATAATACAATCATGATCAACGATTAACTGTCTCTACAAAATTATGACGTAAACCTTGACCTATCTATACTTTTTTTAATTGTTAACAAATGAAAGCAAACACTAACTTAAACTAAAAAGATGTATAACTGTCTAGGAATATATTCCTTACTGGACACCATTTATTTAACTTTTGACAAGACTCACATAAAGACTGTCAACAGATTTAGTAGCTATTAGTAACAGACCTTTAAGATTCAGTGTATCGAGTACATGTTTTGGTAAGATATTGACCTGCGAGCCCATATCAAGCTTAAAATTTTACAGGTTTCGTGCCTACATTCAAAATAGCAAAAGCTTAGTCATTATTACAACTAGGTTTCATACAATAATACCGTCAATATCTGTATGTCTTCATCTGTTCTGTTGGCAGATTCAACTTGTACGGCATGCAACTTAGAAAAATTGTTCCATTTGTGACAACTATTGCACATTTTGCCCTTCGCTGGGCACTCTTCTCTTCCTGAATGTGATGATACCGTTTCCACATTTGTCATGTGTTTCATTCACTGTTCACTGTTTGCTGTGGTTGACTATTTCTTACGCTAAGTTGTTTGCGACAGTCACAGTCTGCCTGTGTGTGTAACTAAGACGAGATATCACATGTACGTTAATTTTTTCATTGGGTGCAATGGTCATGATTTCCTTCGAGCTGCCCTTGACTACTCGAAAGCCTGTGCTATCTGGATCGTTTTCTCGAGCGTAAGATCGGCACTTTTTACCTTGTGAGAGTTTGTACCAATTTGAGACTTTTTTTTTTGAAATTACAGTCGCGATTTAAGCTTTAGTTTAGTAATGACAGTGTCTGCTCTAATATCCCCTATGCTTTTCAGACATTCCGTTATTACTATGGAATCAGCCACTTTTACTTCTTTTCCTATTAGTTCCTTTAGTTGTGCAGTTGAACTTAAAAATGTCTTATTCTGCTTTTAGTGGTGCGTTAAGTTTTGTAATTAAAGGAATGTCAATTGATGCTAAACAGTTGTTATTTTCACAAGATCATATCCATTTATTAAGATGGTGAACAGAATGATAGTACATCCTTGGAACATCGTGACAGCCGTAATATTGAAATGAAACTTGTTTGTGGTCAAATCCTTTCACCTTTTCTTTGCCATGTGTACTTGATTAGCTAGAAGTTTCAGGGGCACACATCCCTCCAAGTGTGTGCTACTTATATGTGTTGGGTTCCAAAAATCTAAATGTGTTTCGTTATTATCTTCCCCCTGGGAAACTAGTTGTTTTTTTTAATTTAGCAGGGTTTAGTGGGAAATCCTCAAAGATAAGAACTGAAAAAAATAGCAATAAGAATTTTATAATTTATTGCTAATGAAACAAACAATTGTTATATTGTAAATGTTTGATCGCTGCTACTCTTGTTATAGGTTTACATTAGTTTGGTTTCTTAAATATTTCAAACATCGACTATTCAATCATGAATTAGACTACGATATTGTTACAAGTTTGTATGACTGGAATTACTATTTCACGAGAATTAAACATAATAGATACTTAGTTCTTTCTTTCAACAATGTGCTCCTCATATTGTAATGGGCATATAATGTACACACATTCTTGTTCGCTTCTATGTAGCGACCAGAAACAACGACCCAAGTTTTTAACACCTAGAGGAAGCAACTAAATTTGACCAGTTTGGCAAAGGTAGAGATGACCACTTTTCAAGCATTGTAAAGGTTTATGAAGTAAGTGAAAGATCCATCAACTACTTTCAACTTTTTTAATTGAAATATTGTAAGTGTAATACTAGTGGGGTTAGTTTAAGGTCATCAGATAGAGAGGTCCCGAAGAACTACCCATGAATCAGCCTCTTCCGGTACATAACTAATGGATAACAGACGACGTCTATAATTACTAAAGAGCAATCCGGCCGTTCTTGACATAAGACCTACAAGGTATCTATTGGTATTTGGATAATACTTGGGCGATACTTTATAAGGATACACAAATGTATTATAAGGGATTCCTTGTATATGAAGGCGTTTGGAGGCATGATTTTCCTAATTTCTATATTACTAACTGTTACATTCGTCAGGCAAATAAATATTCCCCTGATATATACATATACATAAGATACGTTATAAGTTTTATTCTAATCCAACATATACATGTTTACAATAAAGTGTGAAACACACAAATGACGATATTACTCATCTAGATAGTAAACAGATGCACCCTGGTGTTTTCCCAGACTATAGAGTTACGACTAAACTAATATTAAAGTAACTTTACGGAAAATATTGTGTTGATTGTGTTGAACTAGAACGTCTTCCCTTTTATACCACATTTCCGGTTCTAGGAAGCTGCGGTGTATTTTTTAATCCTCAGATACTTTCATCTAAAGTCAGTGGTAAAACCTTATGAACAAACATAAAAACAAACGGTTTCAATGAAAGCATACGACAAAAAAAAACCATCATGTTCAAGGAAGGATGATATTTAGTGAGTATTACAACTAAATATATATAAATATAATTTTTAAACGTCTGGTATAGCTCAATACCGATTTTCAAAACAATAGCCGTCAAATGTTCTACTGCTGTTTCTCTATCGGCTTGAGTAAAATACTACTAGTAATTTTAAAGTACCTTTTAGTGCCTGTCCTAAGGGTGTTTCAGATAACTGGCCACCTGTCCTGCCATCAACTTCTTTTGGTTGGAAAAACCCATTCACCATCAATTTGAAGCAACACGATTTTGTTTTTTCTCTTGAAGCTGCCCTTTGTAGTCGGCCACCTGACATGGACATACTAGTATATTGGATGCCCTTCCGAGAGTGGAACATAGCCCTCTGGAAAAGTATTGTATGGTGTATAGATATTTGATTGTTGTAATCGTTACTGAAATGTTGTTTGTTTACACGTCTTAACTGGTATACTATGCATCATAGTTAATGTGTGCAAGATTGACAGATATTATATCGTTATCGTTTCGTTTTAGGAGTAATAAATCGGGTTTTGATTAAAATATGTACAGTGGTAGTTGAAATGGCCAATATTTATATAATTTTCTTCATAATTTGACTAGCCAGTCGTTGTAAATTCAAAATAGAAATAAATACCAGCATCTATCGTATAAAAGTTTAATGTTTTAATCTGGAGGTAGAGACTAACATTTGTATAGTGATATATTAGTCCATTAGTTCTTCAAATTGTACTACATTTAAACATTAAATACTACCAGTACATTAAGTTAAAAGATATATTTCAGAATTATGGTCGGCTACATTTTTATAGCCCAATGCTACTGCAGTTGTATTGTCTGATCGTATACCAGTATGGCATGAGTTTTTGTGACTAAAAAAATGTTCTTTCAGAGAAATATATAGCCCAACAATTCTTAATAATTTATATGAAACGAGCGTTCTGACGAGCTCCATCTGCCACTAGCAAATTGTCCTTCAAATTTGGATCCCCAACCTTCTAATGAGGCATATGTTTCTATCCAAAAATTTATTTGTATGGGTCTTATCAGTTTTCCATTTTCAGATTTTAAATTGTTAACCCACCAAAAAATTTAAATTTTTGACTCTTGTGTGATAATAATTTCAGAGTCAAAATCACAATAACAACTATGTTTCTGTAATGTAATGGTCCCACAAATACTGCATTAAAAGCATGTACAAGACCAATAAATGATGCAAAGCATCTTACAGTAACACACTTCTGTTGAAGAATAATTTTCCCAAGGGAGATAATTTTTTTCTCATCTGTCAGAAACATCTTAAATAACTCAGTATCAATAATGAGACCAAAGAAAACAATGCGGTTTGAAGGACAGACTTCTTATAATTTATTCTGAAACCAAGTTCATCAAGCTTCTGCACCATTGTTTTCTGTATTTACAATACAACTTTCTAAAATCTGATCCATAATAAGAGAATCATCGATGTAATAAATACTAATGCAAAATGCCATTTTTTCGAAAAAAAAATGCATAGACAGGTTTTAAAACCTTAGTAAAAACTCTTGGTGAAGAAGCCAATCCAAAACAAAGAACCTGAAAATCATATAAATGTCCTTTCCACATGACATTGACAGAGCTATCGTTTGAAACACAGTAATTATCAACAATTCTGAACACTTGTTTAAACTATCCCCAATACCAGGAAATTCCATCAGTTGTTAAATATTATAGGTAAGACAGATAAACTTAATTGCAGAAGTTAATCATGTTTCTATTACACTGTGAAGCTCATTTATACAGAGAGTGTTTAAATGCAAAATATGAATAACCATTCCAGATAAATGAGTTGTAGAAAAACAATACAAATGCATCTGAGACCAAATTGAAAACTCCTGCAGAAGAATAACATGACAGGATTCATGCTGCATGCAGCAGTACAAATAATTTGAATGGACACGAACATTTAATCAAACAAATGTCAACAACCGGGAATATGAAAGACAACAATTTTTTTAGACTGTTTCTGTAGAACTTCAGTCGGCAACAGATTTTATAAATGGATAATGAATTTGACCACTCTTATCGATACACTACACTTATCTTTATGCAAAGATATATACACATTGAAATCCCCACGTCAAATTTAATATTGCTATACGTTAATTTGAAAGACTTCAATAAACTAAATGATTGCCTTTGTAATCTAGTGAAAGAATATTTTTAATGCACCTGCTCTTCTGACGAAGGGAGTATAAAGTTTCACCAATGTACGTATGTATTTGGTTTACAGTTTGATTAAGAAGAAACACCGACATAGCTACATGTAGATAATACTATTAATTATCTAATTACTACCACATTTTACATTAATTAGTATTATAAACCAAATCTTGAATTCTATTCTATTTTGGGGAAATTTCAGAAATTCAAATATGACGTCACTTTTTTTGCGTTGATCTCTTTGGCTAACTCGGCTGTGAATTTTTATGTGCTGGTTTATGTTGTTTTGTGTATCCGTTTGTATTTTGTAGTTAGTCACCACTTCGGTGTTATCATGTATATCTATTATATAGTCATTTTTATAAATTTACTGTTTGCAAAAGTATGAATTATTCTAAATACTAAGGATTTTCTAACCCCAGACATGTAACCTTAACCGTATTTGGCACAACTTTTTGGAACTTTTGGTCCTCAATGCTCTTCAACTTTGTACTTGTTTTGGCTTTTGAACTTTTTTGATCTGATCGTCACTGGTTAGTCTTGTGTGGACGAAACGCGCGTCTTGCGTATTGAATTTTAAACCTGGTACTTGGCAATGAATGTGATTTTTAAATTTTATAGATGCTTAACGATGTTGTTGTCCGTTTGTTTGATGTGTTGTATCATTTAATTTTGCCATTTGATTAGGGACTTTCCGTTTTGAATTTTCCTCAGAGTTCAGTATTTTTGTGATTTTACTTTTTTGTGCTTTTTTGTTAAATATTTGTTTGTTTTGAGATTGTGTCACAGTGATGACTGCTGTACCCATATTGTGACTATTTTACCTATTATGTCTGTTTTGTTCACGCATCGTTGTAAATATAACGGAATTTGATGCGACTGTCATACAAGTGAGAGGTTTAGCGCTATAAAACCAGGTTTAATCCACCATTTTCAACATTTGAAAATGCCTGTACCAAGTCAGGAATATGACAGTTGTTGTCCATTCGTTTGATGTGTTTTATCATTTGATTAGGGACTTTCCGTTTTGAATTTTCCTCGGAGTTCAGTATTTTTGTGATTTTACTTTTTGTTAGCTATTATTCGTATGTTTCTCTGTCCTATATGTTCTCCCATTCATTTGTATTGTAGTCCTGTCATGGAATGTTGTCATTTTAATGTTATATTTAACATTGCCATAAAAGCGGGAGGTTTGGCTAGCCACAACACAAGGTTCAACCCACCATTTTTTTCTAAAAATGTCCTGTACCAAGTCCGGAAAATGGCCATTGTTATATTATAGTTCGTTTCTGTATGTGTTACATTTTTATGTTGTGTTTCTGTTGTGTCGAACTTCTCCTCTTATATTTTATGTGTTTCCCTCAGTTTTAGTTTGTAACCCGGATTTGTTTTTTCTCAATCGATTTATTAATTTCGAACAGCGGTATACTACTGTTGCCTTTATTTAATTGCATTGAAGGTCATAAGTGCCCTTAGTTTCTAGAGATAATTTTTCACATCACTTTACTGTGCCGAGTAAGAAAATTATCAGTCCGTAAGATCAAAGGAAAATTTCGTTAAATAACGATAATTCATAATATTTTATAGGTTGAAATATATCAAAAATTGTTATAAAACCCTTACTGAAAAGTTCCCTATTATTAGCCGAAAAGGATAGAGTAAATACCAATTTCTAAATCCTTTCTTTATAACAGTGCCAGACATTAAGCATGTTAATGTTTTTCAATAATTGTCCTTCATACCTTGGCAAGGCAGGACACCATGCGTATATACTTTCCGGCTTCTGCTGCTTAACTCATGTTGAGAGGCGCAAGGTGTACTCATTACTTAATTTTACAGTTATGGTAGTAATTTTTTTGTTGACCTTTATGGTATAAACAAAACTATTTTTTTTGTGTTGGCTTTTCTTAACTCAAGAGCCAGTAGATAAGCGGTTTTTTTTTGGTTTGTCATGTTTTAGGTAAATGGTTGTATTATAAATTAGACCGTCAGTTTTCTCATTTGAATTGTTTTACTTTCTCATTTCAGGACCTGTGTGTTATTTCTAGATGTCGTATTGGTCATACTAGAATAACACACGAATATCTTTTAAAAAATGAAGTAGAACCACAATGTATACCTTGTAACTGCAAGTATACTATTAAACATGTTTTAATCAATTGTATTGACTTTGCTGATATTCGGAAGAAGCATTTCAATGTCAATAATATGTATGATTTATTTAATAATAATCCATTTACAAATATTGTTTCATTCTTAAAAGAAATTGGAATATATTATAAAATATAAAAATGTTGTTATATTTAAAACGATTTTAATTTTTATCACGTTATATTAGTGTTGATTTTTATTTGTAAATAATCAATTTGCTTTAGTCTAGAATTTTAGTTTATTGAAAGACCTTTTGTCTGATTTTAAAAATATACCTTAAATTGTTATAATATTCGAATTAGCTCTCGCCGCGATATAGCCTTTCTGTGCTAATGCGGCGTAAAGCAAACAACAATCAATCAATCAATCATTTCAGGACCTTTTAAGCTGATTATACAATATAGGTTTTCTCATTGATGAAGGCTATACAGTAGCCTATATAACTTCTACTTCTGTTGGATAGTTGTTTCATTCAGCAACCAGCAACAAATCTCCTCATCTTTACACTTATCAAAGCTTCCAGCCCCGTAAAATTTTAAAATGCAATGCTTATTATGTTCCTCATCTTTTTCTGCCAGTTTTAGGTATATGTTTACTGCTTAAATGACATTTCTCATCAAAATAAAAACTAACTTATATATTCTTAAAGGTGCTTTCCTTGTTTACTATCAATAAGATGGAAGAATTTTTGAAATTTGCTGCCTGGTACCATAGACAGTAAATGCAACTGCAGTATCGGTTTTCTTATACTGTCTAAATCCTTTAGAATTAACTTTACTAAGTGTTTTGCAAGATCAAGAGGTATTAGATGAAGTAATCCAACAGGTGTGTATCAGTTAAATAGAAAGATAAAATAAATAATACAGGACAATCTGTAGTAAAATTAATTTCATTAACTTTGTCCCTTATCTCTTTCTATACATTTGGGGTGTCCAAAGCAGTTTTCAGGCATTTACATTATCAAGAACCCCCAAGGGTGACTGGGGAATAGAAGTATGGTCACCATTGGTCTTCCTCCGACCGGCAGTAAAACCCGTGCTAAAGTGGGGCGTCCGTTTGGCTGTGCGGGATGTACAAATTTGCAGTCACGTCCGGTCAGAATGGGAACGTTAAATCCGATGCCTCGTGTAAAGAGAGTGCCACGCTCTTTGCACGGTAAGAACCCTTGCAACAACTCTTTGAGGGGTCCGTAGGTGACCTGTTGCAAGGCTAAATTTCTGTCCCTATCCAATATACCCTCATTTCCCGTGGCAGTCTAAATTTCTCCGACCTTAATCCCTTAATCTATTACAGAACCTACCTATTGTATTTATTGTTAACTTGTTCTCGTCCTGAATATGCATGAAATATTTGCCACTGGACGTTAAGCAACCAACAATCAATCAATCATTATCAAGAAGTTGAACATCCAAAATATTTATACCATATTTAGGAGTTATCTGTATTGTTTTCTTAAAGCTTAGCCTGCGTGTTTATTGACTCGCAAAAACCCCCAAGGGTGACTGGAAATATGAAATATGGTCAGCATTGGTCTTTCTCCGACTGGCGGATAAACCCTCGCTAACGTGGGCCGTCCGTTTGGCTGTGCAGGATGTACAAGTTGGCAGTCACGTACGGTCAGAATGGGGATGTTAAATCCGATGCCTCGTGTAAAGAGAGTGCCACGCTCTTTGCACGTTAGGAACCATTGCAACAACTCTTTGAGGGGTCCGTAGGTGACCTGTTGCAAGGCTAAATTTCTGTCCCTATCCAATATACCCTCATTTCCCGTGGCAGTTTAAATTTCTCCGACCTTAATCCCGAACGCCCCTATTACAGAACCTACATATTGTATTTATTGTTTATTTGTTCTCGTCCTGAATATGCATGAAGAATTTGACACTGGACCTTAAGCAACCAACAATCAATCAATCAATAAAAATATGCATATGAATTATCAATTTGCAGCATGGCAAGATAATCAATTACAAAGCCAAATGGCTAATGTCCTTGACATTAAAAAATATATCTGTTTATTAAACTTTCCCACTTAATCAAAAATAATTGAAATGAGCAGATTTCTAAATACAAGCTGTTTAAAGAATTAATCTGAAAATTTACTTTTATTTTAGGTAACACACTATTTACTGTAACGAAACAAATGTTACCTCCAAGGTTGGAAAAATTTACAGGTAATTATCTTATACCAATATGGTCAGAAATAAACTTGTCCATTTATCTAACTGCCAATACAAAAATAATCATTCTCTCAAAACATTCATTTTCTAGAGTACTTTGACAAAGTACAAGTAGAATTACAGGATACGACTTGCAAAAATATAGCAACACATTAGCGTCACTATCAACATTTATATTACAATATCAATTCAAAATCTACTCATCCTGTAAACGTTAACCAATAAAACTCTTAATAATAACATTAACATTCGGGAATTAGAATATAAGGTCAAGGATTCCTTATATAACATAAAAAAATTTAAAAGTTTAAATTTGACCTTTAAACTACATAGTACTGGATTATGCTAGTGCTAAAATGGTAAACATTACTGGAAGACCTCAGTAATTATACCATAGCATTTTAATTATAACCTTTACCTGTATGTAAACAATTACAATTAAAAATAGTAACAATTTACATTATGTAAGGGTATTAATATCTACCACTTTCTTCATTTACCGCTGGTCTTCTTCTTTTGGGGGCTTCTTACGCACGACTTCACTTTCTTGGACGATGATATGGTTCTCTCGGGGATGAACTTCCTCTTCAGAAGGGAACGGGGACGTAAATAGGTATTAGATGGAAAATGGTGTCTTACGGGCGACCTAGGTTTTACAATGTTATTCCTCCTAACAGCAATCTCGACTTTTTCTAACTTATCATTGCTTTTGACCAGTTGCTTATTCATTGTCTCAAGATATTTGTTCACGTGGAGATAGTATCGGACTAATTTCAAGTAACTGGGGCATCAAGTTTTCCTCATCAGAAAGAGGCGGCAGGATAAAATCGGGTACTGGTGGTCGTGGGACTGAACTTATCAGACACTTAAGCGGTGATGGCATGGCTGGAGGGTCGGAGAGATGTGTGATCTGGTCGGTTAGGTTAGACTCCTCAGCCACCTCCACTTTCATTTCTACAAGCTGAGCGGAGACCTCATATTCGGTAAACATGGCACAAGTTGGTAGTAATTCAGTAGCGGATGGTACAACTGGCAAGTTCAAAGGTGAATGATTGTAGATAGGGTTAGTTTCAAAATAGGATGTTAAATCAGACTGCAAAACCGGAAGATTAATGGAGGAGATAGGTTGCTGTGCAGATCCAGCTGCGGCTGAGGGCTTGGGTTTCCACTTTGTGATCCAAAAAAGCACAGAGGACTCCTGTTCCCACTTAGAAAGGTGTAATTCCGGATCAACCTGTTGTGGAGTTGGATTAACTTTCAAATAGGCCTCGTCGCTGCCCTGGTATATTCCCTGTTCAGTGGCAAAAAGTTGTGCTTTACTGTGTGGAGAAAAAAGGACGGATGCCTCTTCATCAGCTGTTTATTATCGGTTGAAAATTACATAGCTCGCAAGAGAACATATGTTATTTCACACCAAAATGGATAACAACTGTCATATTCATGAATTGGTATATTCTCTTTTCAATATTAAAATCTTAAGTGAGAGATTTATTCTTATTCTTTATAAGACCGGGGACTTTGAGGGATATAGAGTTTTTACAACTGATATGCATAAAGGAAATGTGAAGTTTTTATTGTTTAGGTTATCAGCTAAAGTTGTTTTGCTTTTTATGATGATGTCCCCTTCTTATATGTGATATAACCAAAACAGTATAGGAATGATTTATTTATTAGGAAACTTTGTGTCAATCTCTGAAACATATTGTACTTGACTTAGCATCCTGACACCAAATACCCCTTCCCTTTTTGTTGTGGTAGGGTCTACCTTGAAGCAATGGGTATAATGAATAGAATTCTTTCAACAACAGTGCATGGTTGATATAAATGATTTATTTTACAAGTTATGTCGTGAACATCAGTGAGAAATTAACAATTATGAAAATAAAAGAATTCTGCAAACAACCGTGTTTAGACGTCATGTATAGAACTTATTTTGTGTGAAATTTTCATTAAACATTTATTATATAAAAATAAAGTTAGTTGATGTGATGTGATTGTCAGTGAGAAATTTTAATCGGTAAAAAGAAATGGAGCAAAGTGAAAGATCTTCTTTTTTTTTTTGGATGATTTATTAGTTTAAAAAAATAAATAAAACTTTTCCACTTTAAACAATAATAAGTTTTTTACCTTTCAGATATTGCACACTTAGAGGAGAGAAGAAAAAGAGTCCAGTCCGCTCTACTTCCTTCAAAGAAAATTACTGTAAAGAGAAAAACCATTGTTGAACACATAATGGACCAATATAGACTACATCCAGACACAGTTCACCATTGCCTGGAGGTTGTTTTTGAAGGAAAGGAGGCTGCCTTAGATGTGCAAGGTGTTACAAGGCAAATGTTTTCCTGCTTCTTTTATGCAATGATTGTGAAATTCTTTTTTGGACTCTGCTACAAAATATAAACAATCGTCATTTATTTAACGGGACTTTTGAGGTAATCGGGAAGATCATCAGCAATGCCTTTATCTTATGTAATTACTGTAAATTCAGAAATTATTGCGATGTTTTTATTATTGCGAAAAATGCGACAGGGTTATAATCGCAATAATTTAAATTCGCATTTTGAAATTTTTATATGATTTAAACAGGATTTTTCTCAATATCGCAAAAATTAAAATCGCATTTTAGTCTAAAATGACAAAATCGCAATAATAAATGCACGCAATAATTTCTGAATTTACAGTATATTCCCACAACTTTATCCCCTGTTGTCTACATCTTGGCAGGTACAGGATGTGTTTCAGATGCACTTTTGTTAACATCTTTCATGCAACATGTGAATGAAGCAGAAAAACAACTTGATCAAACATTTGATGTCAGCTACTAACTTCGTTATGCAAGAAACACTTTTTAACTAAGTATCATCACATGGAGGGAGGGAGCGGCCAACAACAGCCAACTTTAAAAGGGTCATTACAGACATAGCAAGGACCACACTGATTGCTGCTCCCCTTTATCTTGCTTAAAGAAAGGTATGCTATCCATTGCTCTGACAGGGTGCATCAGAGACAGTTATTGTGAAATTATTAGAGCAATACCATCCAACTGCAGATAAAATAATCAACAAAATACGTTACAACCACTGAACCAACACTGAACTTACTTGAGAAACGTGCCAAAAATTATATTGAACATTATATACTGTATTTGAGTAAATCACAGATTAGTGCACTATTGAGATTCTGGACCTCAGCAGATACCCTTTGAAGTGACCAGTTGGAGGTTTCCTTTAATTCAACAGAAGGACTACAAAGAAGACCAATAGCGAAAACCTGTGCAGCAACATCACAAATAAGTAGACTGTACTTTTCTAATGAAAACTTATCTCAAGAATTTGATATTTATCTGAGTGATTCATCCTCTAAGGTTTTTGATTCAGTGTCAAATGGAAAATTAAATTAATGCTTGATTTCATTGAAAAAATCTTTATGTACATGCATTATTGTATTGTGAAAATGATATTAGTTATAAACAGTATTGTATGGTAGGGGGAATGTAT